>NW_027127004.1:0-26343 GCF_037325665.1 Littorina saxatilis | reverse complement strand
AGTTGCTCTAGATCTCCTTGACGGAAATCGTAGCAATGCAAAGCCCGCTTATAAAATAATTTGGAGTATTTTGTGTACAAAGCTGCGTTTACATGGTTTGAGTAATAATCTGGGGAACACGTCAGTCTGCGACTTACTTTTTACATTTAGTCAAATTGTGTGTGTGTGTGTGTGTGTGTGTGTGTGTGTGTGTGTGTGTGTGTGTGTGTGTGTGTGGAGCGATTCAGAGAAAACTAATGGACTGATCTTCACGAAACTTGACATGAGAGTTCCTGGGTATCATGTCCCCAGACACTGTTTTCATTTTTTTTCCTGAGACAGGCATGGAGGGGCAGCACATTGTTTGCCACACTGAAAATACATCCCAAAAGCGATGGAGTAGGCTAAGTACTCACAGGAAACAGGAGCCGTTGAGAAGCGCAGTTGCCGAATTTGCCTTTCCATTTTTTGAACTCGGGAGGATATGTTGCAAGATACAGTCTGTATTCTATTCTCTCCAACACCGCCTCTGGCCAGTCTTGTAGCTGTAACGAGATATATTGACAGGTTTTAATTGGATTTTTTGTTGTTTTGTTGCTTGATCGTTGTTGTGGTTGTTGTGGTAGTCTATGGTTGTTGTCGTGGATTTTGTTTGTTGTATGCTTTGAAAATACTGAGCACCATGCATCAACGTTAACTTTTCTAAATGGCTTTCCTCGAGAAACCTCACTTTATGAGAACCCTCCATTTTACAACACCGTTTAAAACTTACCTCACTTTACGAGAACCCTCCATTTTACAACACCGTTTAAAACTTACCTCACTTTACGAGAACGACACTGAATTATGCCACCGAAAAAAGCTAAAGCCTGCATGCCAAACAAACAAAAAAGCTGAACACGTTTGGCGTTTCAACGGCATCGTGCGCTACATTAGGGCCAAGAAGAACATGGGAAAATACGGCTAGCAATAGCATAATTCCGGAAAATGACAGCGCCAATGACAGTGTCGCTGCTGAAACCTCCACAATCACGGAAAGTAAAGTTTCGTGACGTGAAGATGTACGTGTCGGTACAACAGGACATTCGCACAGACGGTCTTTTAATAAGGTTAACTATTCATGGCTGACCCTGTTTAGTACTAGTTGGTTAGAATCAGTTTGACAGCAAAGAGACCATCTATATAGGTAAACTGTTTTGTCGAATCTGTCAAGAAAAAGCTCTGTCAGGAAATGATGCAGTTTGTGTGCCAATCAAAGTAAGAGTGCTGAAGTTTTTGGTTGCTTTTTAGTTTGTTTGTTTTTTTGTGTGTGTCCTGTTTGAAACAAAAGTAATAAAACAATATACGCACACAATGTTGGTGCATATATTGATATGTGTGTGTTTGCTCAAAAAATGGGGGCGCCTATAGCACCCACCGTATTTTTGTTAGTATGGTCCCAATTTTTGGTGAACTTCCATCTTCAACTGTAGCCCGTAGCCGGGCACAAAGAATCCTTCTTTATCATGTATTATCGGTACGAACATTTCTCAAGTCGATTACAGTATAGCGTTCGTGGGATACCTCCAGCTTCGCTGGGATGAAAGAGTGTGAGGAATTCAAGTAGGCGTCGAACAATTCCAAATGCAAGCTTATTTCAACACTTTGCATAATCTGCGCAGTTATTTAACACCCTTATTGTAAGCTGAACAATAAGTTTCCGTTCAAACTTTTTCAGCACAAAAAACACACACACACACACACACACACACACACACACACACACACACACAGAATCGAAGCTATTTTCAGTTACAAATGAAACGTGTGAGAAATTCCAGCAGGAGTTGAACAATTGAAAGCTCACAGGAAGGTCGATGACTCCCTGTCGAGGAATCGCCGGAAATACGCAACGGTTCTAACAGCAGTCGCGCATTGCACTTGGCTGATTTTTAGAGTGGCTGTGTGTGAACAATATTCTCGTTTGAGGTAGTAAGAAAGTGTATCCGTCATATTCTTGTTCAAGCAAGTGTACGATACATTAGGCTTGTACAACACACCAACCGTTTGGTTGTTTTATGCACATTATCTTACATACAGCCTGCTAAACTGTTTTTTGTCTCTCCGTCCCCAAATTACTTCCCATGATCGTTTCTCCAACCTGAAACTTTGTGAGACAATACAGCATGTTTTAAATCGCTCTAAAATGTCTAGTTCAACAGGTGGTTGAGTGTCCGTGACATTTTCTCGTTTCAAAGTTGTTTTAAATGAATTCCAAAGAATTGATCCTGCATTTCTATGACAACGGTTCAGAAACACACCATGCAACCGTTGTCATGCGATCGGCTCCACCTGAAAGAACCGTTATATGAACATTTTAGCATCTAATCTTCAACATCAATTCTGCTTAACTTTTCCTCCTGTGAAACAGTACAAACGAAAATAAGTAGCTTTAAAGAGAACATATTTCCTGGCAGTTACGAGTTTTTCTCAAAATGATTCATTGTGTTAAAACGATAATTGAAAGTGAAAAGTTGACCGTGTAAGACGGAAAGCCGTGTTCAACTAACTACACGTTCAATATTCTGTATTAATCAACTAAATGATTGCTATGTTGTGCAAAACTAATGTCTTATATATATGCACTTGCATTAACAAGAATCAGTCAGATATGTGATTGCTTTATCTCAAACGAAGACATATTCTCGAGACAACCATTGTCGCAATCCAGATCCCGGCGTTGCTTCGCGAATGCTGTTACAACCGTTGTGCATTTCCGGCGATTCACCGGCATGACAAAGGACTTTAATCAGGAACATGTTATCAAGCTATTGCATCAATGGAAGTTACCCAACCCGAAAGAATTAGGTTGGATGTCACAGATGTGCTTTTTGGTATAAAAGGTAACAGCAAAAATATGAAGAAGATTAATCATATTATTTTAATTGCAAAGATGTGCGTAAGCATTTTTTTTAAAACCGATTCACGATTAACACTGGAAATTATTTTTGGAAATCATGTTGTTTTGAGATTTCATTAGTCTGAAGTTTTATTAATTAGAAACAAATGATTGTTTATTGTCCCTAATTTAAGGTAAAGACAGGCATATGTTTTGATGCGAATATTGTTTTTGAATAGATCAATATATGATGACATATGATCATTTTGATGCTACACATGTTGACACGTATATAGTTTCACGTATGATTAATTTGAGTCCTTTTGTATATTGTAAAATTTAACATAATGATTGTGTCTGCACCTCGTGTAAATGAAAGTATGTGTACAAACAGAAAACACACAGATACCATGTTTGTTATCACTTGATTATTGATTGATTACAATTTTGGAGAAAAAAAACAAAAAACAAAAAAACATCGCAGATGGAACTAAGTTACCCAACCCAACTTACAACTTAAAAGAGTGACCTTTCTTTGCCCTTTCTCTACCTCCCAATACACTCACTCTTGCAAAGCGAAAGCAGTCTTTCTGCCCGGTAGCATTTTTTATAATTTGGAAAGAGATTTGAGGGACTGTTTACATTAACCAGGAATAGTTACACCGGGTTTTCCCGAACGCTATCGCATGTCCTAAAAATCTTCCGTGTCGCGGCCAGAAAAAAACACGGATAAGAAATACAGACATGTACACGTGATTGAGCAAATAATTGTGTGGTTTTTTTTGTGTGTGCCACGAATTACTGACGTACATTACTACACTGACCGCCTTTTTGAAGTGCGGCATCTGGGCTGTCTCGGTGAAGACGTGAAAGACCACAAGACTTCTGGTTGTCAAGGCAACGACTGATTTGAGGAGCACCAAGCCCTCCTGCCACCTGCCACCACATGCCACCGTTGCGAGGTGCAGTCTGGGTCTCTGTGTGTTCTCAAACTCCTTTCCAGTCCTAATAGTGAAAAACAGATTTAAGAAATCTTGTGTTAGGAAGGCCGCGCAAACATTGTAAACAAGAAATTCCTCCGAGGTAGGAAAAACACCCCCGTTGGTCAAAGGGAAATAACCATTCTCACTGCACCCATTCTCACTGCCACCAACTGAGAAGGTTATTTCCCTTTGACCATTAATATGTTTCTCTATAAGTCCTTGTAGAATCTTAATCCACCAATAACTCCCTAACCGTGTGTTTGACTGGTCCCAATTTTTGTAAGGACCGTCTCAGGAATGTATAGAACCTGTTCACCAAGTTTGGTGACGATCGGTCCGTTCATTCTTGAGATCTATATGCGAACACAAACACACAAACACACAAACAAACAAACAAACACATCGACCGAAACCTATACACACCCCTATACCGGGGGTGTAAATACACCAATGGCTCAAAATAGTCCAGAGTGAAGAATGTAAAAAAAAAAGGGCCAAACTTAGACAAAATTGCAGTATTTATTTGTTTGCAGTAGTTAGCTTTGTTTCTGCCATGCAAACAACAATATATGTGAAAAGTACATGTTCAGCACTTTGCAAAGAGGGTTGATGACGTCATCATTGGCGGTTTGATATCAGAGTAGTCAAAAGGCATCCCAGCCGGCAGTGCTATCGTTATAGCAAGGTCTTGGTCAGATTTGTTCAGAAATGAAGAAGAAGAAGAAAACGACAAACAGATGTTGACAAATAAAGGATCATATCTCCAAAATGAGTACCACAAATGTGTACATGTATGTCACAGTTAAACCAGCCATCTTGTCGGAACAAAACATGCACATCGCCGTCACCCTATAAATTGCAAACATGTTCTCCCCTGCTACATCCAGAAATAAAGATTTTCAGCCAAAGGCTTGAAGAGGTAACATCTAGTTGTTAAGAGAAGCAAAATAACCTGCACTGCATTATCCTATGCAGCTGCCAAATCATATACTCTTATCGCAAACGATATTTGCAATTAAACACCCTTCTGGGTCCACACGGACCCACGACCACCGGCGAAAGTTAAGCATGTATTGGTTTGTGAATCAGACGACTTGATCCTCAGAAAAATGACAAAGAACAAAGTCACACACTGGTACATCAAAATGCACATGAAAGTCGTGACGCAGCTTAACAACTACCCAGAACGATGCCTACACAGATGGATACCCCTGACCAGCAGCGATTTAGCGGAAAAAAAGAGGCACACGATCAAACATGTGAACGTTTGGGCGGTGGTTGTGAGACTGTACCTCGATTATGTCAGTGTGTGCGTGTGCGTGTGTGTGAGCACACAACTGGCTATCGGGCATTTACAAAGCGAGAAGAATCTTCTCGGAAATGTACACCCCCCCCCCCCCAACCTTCCTTACACCCCCCGCCCCTCCACAACGTTGCAAAGAGCTGACAGCCTAAATGCAGTGAGCATTCGTATTCTTTCTCTCCCTCATTCCTGTCTAGTGATGTCTTCATGTAGTGATATGTAACATCTCTGTCTCTTTGAATCTCTCTCCTCATGATCATTTCCCTGTCTGGCTGTCTGTCTCTGTCTCTGGTGTGGAGTCTACTTTCTCATAGCTTAGACAGGAGAGAGAGAGAGAGAGAGAGAGAGAGAGAGAGAGAGAGAGAGAGAGAGAGAGAGAGAGAGAGAGAGAGAGAGAGAAGCAGACGCAGATAATTTATTCAATAGGCCATAGCCCCTTATGAAGGAGTGTGAACAAACGGTTAACGTTGCAAATAATTTAACTCATCAGGTGCAAAAAAGGTACAACATAATAATCGCACAACACTACAGATTAAAACATACATTACACGGTATTTAACTAAAAGGCTTTATACAAATACAGGGATACATTTCTGACAACAGTTTCTTGAGGTGAGGCCAGGAGCAGGCTAAGTCTAAAAGTGCTTGGGGTTTTATAATATGTAAATGGGATACATTTTTCTCTTAATCAGTTTAAGGATGTGCAACACAAAACAAAATGGACTTCATCTTCTTGATTTTCTTTACAAAGGGGACTGATCGGCATTATGTTTTTTTAAATCAATAAGCATGCACAGCAATTTCTGAAATACCGAATCGAAACCAAGTCATAATAAACTTTAGATGTTTATCAACATTCAACAAAAGATAAGGTTTAAGAGAGAGAGAATTGAATTAAACTTTATTTTTTCGAGGGCAACAAAATAAGCAATGTAAACATGCTTGTTTTCCTCCATCCCTCTCCGGCTCCCATTGAGAGTAACTCGATTAATAACAAGAAGAAATAGAAGTTAAGTTCACTACATGTACAGTACAATTTACATAATTAACATTTCCAACAATCAAAAAGGCATTTCAACATGCATTATGAATATCAAGCAATGATGGAATATTATACCATAGAATTATTTGCTTGTTTAAAAAATGTCCTCATTGCATTATGTGCGATCATATTTCAATACAATCATAGAGTACGGATATTTTATCAGCTGCACAATAGTAGTAGCGCTTACAAGTTTTGCCAGAGAAACAGAATGCAGTGGTCCTTGAATGATGTTTCACTGACTTGCATTTTAATTATATATAATTATATATACTGATCTTGTCTTGATAATAAAAGAATTATTCCGTGTTTTCATAATGTTTGTCTCACATGCTGTCAATCTATTCTTAAGATATCTAAATTTGGGTCTAGCGCCATATTGAGGCTTCCGATCCGCACCTAAACGTCCACGCAAAATAAATTCATTGAAAAAAGCTCGCTCTCAATGGAGTGCACCGAGATGGTTCCCTAGCTGTAAGCGTTCAAACGGAAGGGTGTGTGTACTTATGTTAAAGCCTGGTGGTGTCTATGATCGGAAACTGATGATTTACGGGAGGCGGGGTGGGCCTTTAAATTTAGAGTCGATCATGTCACAAATGCAAGTTGTATTCAGTGACCTCAACATTCACTGAAGGTCATTACTACCTTTCCACATTACCTGTAATTTTTTTCGGTAAAAGATGTGAGCTGTCTTGTGTGCACACTACTAGGTTTGTGCTGTTGTTTACTTCTTCTTAGTTCATGGGCTGAAACTCCCACGTTCACGCATGCTTTTGCACGAGTGGGTTTTTACGTGTATGACCGTTTTTACCCCGCCATTCAGGCAGCCATACGCCGCTTTCAGGGGAAGCATGCTGGGTATTTTCGTGTTTCTATAAACCACCGAACTCTAACATGGATTACAGGATCTTTTATGTGCGCACTAGGCCTTGTGCTTGCGTGTACACACGAAGGCACTAGCAGGTCTGCACACAAGTTGACCTGGGAGATCGGAAAAATCTCCACCTTAACCCACCAGGCGGCCGCGGCCGGTATTTGAACTCACTGCCTTCCGATTAGGAGGCCGATGTCATATCCACTAGGCCACTGCGCCCGTCTGAATTGCAGATCTGAACGCTCGAACACACACACACACACACACACACACACACACACACACACACACACACACACACCGTGCCGTATGTATTATATCCTCTTTCGATCGTTTACATGTACGTACCATACTTACAATCTGCACACCCAATTTTAGCTCAATCGACCCATAAATACCAGAGATATACTGTAAGTGCGTACAGCGGGACAAACAAACAGACAGAGTGAAACCCATACATTCCCAAATATAAGGGGAGGGGGGTATAACAACGGTTCAACAGTAACTCCAGTTCAGTTGAAAGCCGCGGAGTCATTTCTTCGCCCAGCCGCTCACACAAAAGGGCACAACAGTTCATTATTGAGACGCATGAACTAAATACATGTATTTAGTTCAAGCGTCTCAATAATGAACTGTTTCAATCCCACAGCATGATCTTTTGACTTATTCGATCCGTTCTACTGGCGTGGGGTTTTGGCCACAGAAAGTAGCCCATACAGACGGAGAGTGTTCCATTGAACAGCAAGAATGCCCGATAGCCCCTTCACCCAATTCTATTGAGATTGCCATGTATGCACTTCCTTGAACCTGACGTTCGCATTTTGAAGAAGCAAACACTAAACTAACCGGTAGTCTCCAAAGATTGCATGCATTCTTTCATCGATGTACAGTCCCCGGCGAAAGAAACGCAACTCATTTAATTCGCGCCCACTGTTGCGAGTGATTTTTCGTCATTTTCAAATTGTCGTAAATTATGAACCAGATAAGGTAAATCAAAAGGAAAAACAGATTCGTAGAGGATATTTTACTGGCTCTTCGATAAATGCTTTTTAAATTCATAAATTGTGTTATACCGGTTAGGTAGGGGTCAAGCGAGTGGTGATTGCAGGCAAACGTATCCCTTCAACATGCTACAAAAATCGTAAAAATGCATATTTTTTTTAACAAGGTAAAGACATTTTTGGAGGAAATTCATTTCTCAACAACACCATTTAATTAGAATTATTCGCCAAAGCGTTTAAGACTCACAAAAATGAGCAAAGATCACTTTGACAGTGTTAAAAAGGGTTGTTTGGCAAAAGCTCATTCGCACGGCATCGACGAGATGATTTCTTTATAAAAAACAGGTGCTATTTGTGGCCAAGTGTCTGGTCTACGCAATCAGGCTATAACTAGAAACAAAAAAGTGCGTATTTTTTTTATAGATTTTTTTTAACATCGATCGATTAGCGATATAGTGATTCGTATGAAAGTACTATGAAGCCAAACGCATACGTCCCCCCTCCCTTAAAGGCACAGTAAGCCTCCCGTAAACCATTACAGATAGTGTTAGGCTTTTACACACAGTACAAACACCCTTTCATTTAAACACTTACCGCATGAGAACATCCTAGGTGCCCTCCGTAAAGAGCGAGCAATTTTCAAAGAATTTATTTTTGCGTGGTTTATCTTACCCCTGAGCCATCGTGAACCCGTGTGATCCAGTTTCCCCTTTTCAATCCAGTCGTCAGTTAGTAATTTCAATGCGACTCGCTGTCGGCTTATCTGCAATAGCACGTTATTATTATTTACCTCTGACTATGCACGAAACAAACGGCTGTGGTTCACAAGAACTCTCGCGATGGCTTTTGACTGTTCAGAGAAACTGGCGATAGACATAAACCGTCATCTGCTACGAGAACCACGACCTTGCGTGACCCTGCTTCCGGCCGTTTCTTTTTTTAAACTTTCAAAACTTCGAATTGTACGGATCTTGTCTTGATCAAAAAAGAATTATTTGATGATCTAAGAACGTTTATGTAACAAGCTGTCAATTTATTATTTAGATTTTAAAAGTTAGGTCTTGCGCCAAAACGCACCACGGTCCGATTGTCTGACAGACAATCCGCAAAATTAATTCTTTGAAAAATGCTTGCTCTTTACGTAGGGCACATAGGATGTTCCCGTTTGGTGATCGTTCAAATAGAAGGGTGTTTGTACTGTGTGTAAAAGCCTGACAGTATCTGTGATGGTTTACGGGAGGCGCACTGTGCCTTTAACACATATTTACATATGTGTATGCATATGTTCGTGTGTATTTGTGTGCATGTGTGTGTAAATATGTGTTAAGAGAGAAGGGACGTATGCGTTTGGCTTCATAGTACTTTCATACGAATCACTATCGCTAATCCATCGATGTTAAAAAATAAAAATTTTAAAAAACCGCACTTTTTTTTTCTAGTTATAGCTTGATCGTGTAGACCAGACACTTGGCCACAAATAGCATTTGTTTTTTAATGAAATCATCACGTCGATTCCGTGCGAATGAGCTTTTGCCAAACAACCCTTTTTAACACTGCCAAAGGGATCTTTGCTCATTTTTTGGAGTCTTAAACGCTTTGGCGAATAATTCTAATTAAATGGTGTTGTTGAGAAATGAATTTCCTCCAAAAATGTCTTTACCTTGTTAAAAAAAATATGCATTTTTACAATTTTTGTAGCATGTTGAAGTGACACGTCTGCCTGCAATCACGACTCGCTTGACCTGTATAACACAATTTATGAACAATTAAAGAATAAAAACGATTAAATACTATGCATTTATCGTAGAGCCAGTAAAATATCCTCCACGAATCTGTTTTTACATTTAGTCACAACTTTTTACATTTAGTCAAATTTTGACTAAATGTTTTAACATAGAGGGGGAATGGAGACGAGGGTCGTGGTGTATGTGTGTGTGTGTGTGTGTGTGTGTGTGTGTGTGTGTGTCTGTCTGTCTGTGCGTGTGTGTGTGTGTAGAGCGATTCAGACCAAACTGCTTGACCGATCTTTATGAAATTTTTACATGAGAGTTTCTGGGAATGATATCACCGGATGTTTTTTTTTCTTTTTTTGACGTCATATCCGGCTTTCTGTAAAAGTTGAGGCGGCACTGTCACACCCTCATTTTTCAATCAAATTGATTGAAATTTTGGCCAAGCAATCTTCGACGAAGGCCGGACTTCGGTATGGCATTTCAGCTTGGTGGCTTAAAAATTAATTAATTACTTTGGTCATTAAAAATCTGAAAATTGTAAAAAAAAAATATATATACATATATGAGCCAATGTCAAAAGGTGCTGTCTGACAGCTTCGAAAATCAAAGTACACCCAAAGTAAAATGACTGGTGTTTTGAGTTGCTTAACACATTCAGTATATAGTTTCTAAAGGAGAAAAGGGAAAATCTTTCACAACGGCTGTGTTATTTGGCCGTTAAGTTGAGGCTTGACGAGTGTCTCTTGTGGCATGTAAGGACATAAACCTGATTTTTTCCTTTTTTTTTTCTAGAACTTTCATTTCTACTGAGCTCGCATATGAGTATTGGGGTGTAGATTAAATATAATCAAGGTAAAAGCGCATAAAATGTGTATGTTAGCAACATGAATTCATTTATTGCTATCACAGTCACAATCGGTATGTGCTCCATACAAAAGTTCTTTAATTTGAGGTTTTCTCAGATATTGTTGAAGTCAAAGCTTTGAAACTTCACATACTTGTATGATTGTATGACCTCCAGACATGGTGAGAGAGTAGTTGACCTTCGTCACATTTCAAGGTCACGGCGGGGTCGTATTGGGTCAGAAAGTGATAAATTGGCATTTTCTCGAAAAGTTTTAAAGCAACAGCTTTTAAACGTCACACACTTCTTTGTTGAGATAATATCCATTCCTGATGCTCAATTTGGTTTACTCTTGTGAAATAGCAAGGTTCATAGCAGGTCTGTCTTAATGAGGAGAAAAAAATGTATCATTGTTTTTTTTATGTTTTTGGGGCTACATCTTTGAAACTTCACAAATTTCCAGAGTTTGATAGCCTACACACATGATATAAATATGGGTGACCTTTGTCAAATGTCAAGGTCACGGTGGAGTTGTCTTCGGGTCAAAAAGGGAATAATTTGGAATTTTCTCAAAATGCTTTGTAGCGAAAGCGTTTAAACTTCCCATACTTCTATGTTTTGATGATATCCAAATATGATGCGAGTTTGGTTCTCCCTTGTCAAATATCAAGGTCATAGCAGGCCGTCTAAGGTGAACAAAAAGTAAAAAGTATCATTGTTTTGAATGTTTTGAGGGCTACATCTTTGAAACTTCCACATTTCCAGGGTTTGATGTCCCCCATAGATGATACAAATATGGAAGACCTGCGTCACATTTCAAGGTCACAGTGGGGTCATGAAATATATTCCCAGGACAAGAAAACGCCCTGACATGACGAAAGACTAGTTGACTCTGGTCAAATGTTAAAGACACAGTAAGCCTCCCGTAAACCATCACAGATACTGTCGGGCTTTTACACACAGTACAAACACCCTTTCATTTAAACACTCACCGCTTGAGAACATCCTAGGTGCCCTCCGTAAAGAGCGAGCAATTTTCAAAGAATTTATTTTTGCGTGGTTTGAGCCATCGTGAACCGTGTGATCCAGTTTCCCTTTTTCACAATGTAGTCGATCGTCAGTTAGTAATTTGAATGCGACTCGATGTGAGCTTATCTGACTATGCACGAAACAAACGGCTGTGGTTCACAAGAACTCTAGCGATGGCTTTTGACTGTTTAGAGGAATCGGCGATAGGCATAAACCGTCGTCTGCTACGAGAACCACGACCTTGCGTGACCCTGCTTCCGGGCTTTTTTTTTCAAACTTTAAAAACTTCGAATTGTACTGATCTTGTCTTGATGAAAAAAGAATTCTTTTATGATTTAAGAATGTTTGTGTAACAAGCTGTCAATTTATTATTTAGATTTTAAATGTTAGGTCTAGCGCCAAAACGCACCACGGTCCGATTGTCTCTGAGACAATCCGCAAAATTAATTCTGTAAAATTTGCTCGCTCTTTACGTAGGGCACCTGGGATATTCCCGTTTAGTGAGCGTTCACATGGAAGGGTGTTTGTACTGTGTGTAAAAGCCTGACAGTATCTGTGATGGTTTACGGGAGGCTTACTGTGCCTTTAAGGTTTGTAATGTTGGAGTCTTTTTTTTAATTTCTTTTTTTTAATTTGTTGCCAAGCACATCATTGTGGGGCTTTTAATGAATAACATGCATCCGTCCACTCACAATATATTTTCTTTCATCCTTCAACATTTACCACTCAAAAAGTCTATAGTATTAAAATTCATGAAACAAATGAAAGGCATCTACGGATGTATAGATACATACTCATTTGGAATACATTCTGACAATTCATTATAAAGACATCTTTAGAGAGACAAAGAGAGAGAGAGAGGAGAGAGAGAGAGAGAGAGAGAGAGATAGAAGGAAAGAGAGAGAGTGAAAAAAGGGGGGGGGGGTCAGGGGGGTAATGATGGTGGAGATAACATTTACAATTGTTTTTATTAAAAAAAAGTTACTAAATATTTGTCTTGGAACTTTTTAATCAAAAATAAATATTTCTGATCTGCAGTTGCCTTTCGAAGATAACAAAAAGAGGCATTGAAGCCTTGGTTTTCTTATAAATACTTGTGCACATTTTAGCAACCAAAATTATACAGTTTAATTCTTTCAACAGAGCTGCATGCATTTTTCGATTTTCAACTCCAAACACTATGATGATTTCATGCACAGTTAACTTTATCTGTTTATCCAACTGTACCCAAATATAAAATTCAATTTGTTTCCAAAACTCAAGCACCACTGGGCCAAAGAAAAACAAGAAGGGCAAAGCCCATACGACTCACATGCTTGACCTTGACCTTTACATGACCTTCAGGGTCAAGGTCAAATAACTAAACCTAGCAATGACATCATACACTAAGAACTGCTTTACACATTTTTCCTACCAAAATACATGTGACCTTGACCCAAGGTCAAGGTCATCCAAGGTCATGCAACACAAAGCTGTTAATTCAAGACATAGGAAGTACAATGGTGCTTATTGGCCTTTTCTACCATGAGATATGGTCACTTTTAGTGGTTCACTACCTTATTTTGGTCACATTTCATAAGGGTCAAAGTGACCTTGACCTTGATCATATGTGACCAAATGCGTCTCATGATGAAAGCATAACATGTGCCCCACATAATTTTTAAGTTTGAAACAGTTATCTTCCATAGTTCAGGGTCAAGGTCACTTCAAAATATGTATACAATCCGACTTTGAAGAGCTCCTGTGACCTTGACCTTGAAGCAAGGTAAACCAAACTGGTATCAAAAGATGGGGCTTACTTTGCCCTATATATCATATATAGGTGAGGTATTAAATCTCAAAAACTTCAGAGAAAATGGGAAAAATGTGAAAAATAGCTGTTTTTTAGGCAACATTTATGGCCCCTGCGACCTTGACCTTGAAGCAAGGTCAAGATGCTATGTATGTTTTTTGGGGCCTTGTCATCATACACCATCTTGCCAAATTTGGTACTGATAGACTGAATAGTGTCCAAGAAATATCCAACGTTAAAGTTTTCCGGACGGCCGGCCGGACGTCCGGACGGACGGACGGACGACTCGGGTGAGTACATAGACTCACTTTTGCTTCGCATGTGAGTCAAAAAGTGTTCTATATAGTCAATGCTATTACTACAGTGTGAACAAATATTGTCTTCCACAACTTTCATTTTACATAACATAATATTTGTGGGGTAAATATTGTGAAGTAATTTCCATTGTAATACTCGTAGCCTTGTCTCTTTAACCGATTCAAAACTCATCAGCCAATCTTTCTTGTCAATTTCATAATTAAATTTCCTCCTCCAAAATCCAATTGCACACGGTTCAACAAGTTTCATGCTTACTAATTCTTTTCTAAACTGTTGTGCGTTGTGTACTTTCTTACCACGATAAGAGGGGATATCCATCAAATCAATTTCTTCCTTTCCGTGCATCATCTTATTAATAACATTTACAACAACAGCACGAACCATGTTATATTTCAAAATTCTCTGTGGGGATTTTCATAAAACATCACAAATGAACTGATGGGAAACAAACTCTTTTCTATGTAAAACATCATATACGCTAACAAGACCCTTTCTTGTCCAATCTTCAAAATACAGTACATTTCCATCAAAAACAAAATATTGGTTATTCCATAAAAGCAGATTAAATAAGTTATCGCAGACAAGTGCTGGTTTAGCTTGTCAACTTTCAACATTGGGTTGGTGCATGTCTCAGAGAAGCACTGCAGAAAAGTCCGACTGGTAGACAGCAGGGGGATGTGTTTTGGGCGCCTCCGTGCAAAAGGGGTCAGAGATATTTTGTACAACGGATTTTCAGATTTGAACATTTCAAACAAGTCCTCCACTTTCTTGGTCAGAACTTTCTTCTGGATCATTGACACTTTTGACACTGTACGCTTTCCAGGCACATCGATTGATTCCCTGTCGTAGAATTTCTCCACTTTTGTGTCTGTCGGACGTTTACGCACGTACAGTTGCTTGAGAGTTCTACAACTGTCTTGATGTACTGCTTGTCGCTTGAGTAACGTTTTAATGAAATTTTGTTTCTGAAGAGACTCTTTGTCCCGCTTCCTGGAAATGGCATTAAATGCCATTTTTACTGACTTCAAAAAGCTCACTGGTCTTGCGAGATTCGTCAGATTGTCTTTTTCTTGTTTTCTGTGGTATCTGTCCATTCTTATTTTGTTCAATTCCCTCTTCTGTTTATCTGTCATGGAAGATCTTCTTTTGCACTGCCGAACCTTAGCATTTTCTTTGGGTTTCTTCTTCTGCCTGTCTGCAGGTGTCTCCGCTTTACGAATTATGTTTTTAATAGCCGTTTTCTTCCTTTTTGCTGCAGTTAGCGGAGAGCTGTTTTTCTTTTTTATATTTAGTCAAGTTTTGACTAAATATTTTAACATCGAGGGGGAATCGAAACGAGGGTCGTGGTGTAGGCCCTATGTGCGTGTGTGCGTGCGTGTGTGCGTGCGTGTGTGCGTGTGTGTGTGTGTGTGTGTGTGTGTGTAGAGCGATTCAGACTAAACTACTGGACCGATCTTTATGAAATTTGACATGAGAGTTCCTGGGTATGAAATCCCCGTACGTTTTTTTCATTTGTTTGATAAATGTCTTTGATGACGTCATATCCGGCTTTTCGTGAAAGTTGAGGCGGCACTGTCACGCCCTCATTTTTCAACCAAATTGGTTGAAATTTTGGTCAAGTACTCTTCGACAAAGCCCGGTGTTCGGTATTGCATTTCAGCTTGGTGGCTTAAAAATTAATTAATGACTTTGGTCATTAAAAATCGGAAAATTGTAAAAAAAAAATAAAAATTTATAAAACGATCCAAATTTACGTTTATCTTATTTTCCATCATTTGCTGATTCCAAAAACATATAAATATGTTATATTCGGATTAAAAACAAGCTCTGAAAATTAAATATATAAAAATTATTATCAAAATTATTTTTTCGAAATCAATTTAAAAACACTTTCATCTTATTCCTTGTCGGTTCCTGATTCCAAAAATATATAGATATGATATGTTTGGATTAAAAACACGCTCAGAAAGTTAAAACGAAGAGAGGTACAGAAAAGCGTGCTATCCTTCTCAGCGCAACGAATACCCCGCTCTTCTTGTCAATTCCACGTGCACTGCCTTTGCCACGGGCGGTGGAGTGACGATGCTACGAGTATACGGTCTTGCTGCGTTGCGTTGCGTTCAGTTTCATTCTGTGAGTTCGACAGCTACTTGACTAAATATTGTATTTTCGCTTTACGCGACTTGTTTCTTTCTTCGCACGAGCCCTGGGACACACACACACACACACACACACACACACACACACACACACACACACACACACACACCGCACATTATGAGTTGTAATGTTGAGTATCGGTATCCTCATATTTGTAGTTCTTTAATTGTCCATGCAATGATAATCTCGGTGTGAAACGGCAGGTCTGCAGCAAACGGTTTAAACTGAAAATTATTAACCCGGAGACGGGTTTTAGCGCAAATCATTGGGTAGTTTTTTCCCCGGTTATTTCTTTAAAAAGAATTTTGCATAAACACATTCCTAAACCTACCAAAATCTGACACATTTTGCGCGCTTGAATGCATGCGTGCATCGGTGCATGCGTGTGTGTGCGTGCTTGCTTGTGTGTGTGAGTGCTTGCATGCGTGTGTGCATGGGTGCGTGCGTGCGTGCGTGCGTGCGTGTGTGTTTGTGTGTGTGTGTGTGAGTGTCCTCGTTACAGTCTGTACACTGAAAGGTAATCAAATTCGCATACTCAATTTTTAATTCGACTCTGGATTAGATGGAGACTTGACAGAAGATTCTACAGATTTGTAAATTACCTGCTCAACTGTTTACGATGTCTTGCTTTCTCGCGATCCATTATGCTCTCCGCTCGTCGGTCCGGTGTTCCCTCCAAGCCTTGCTCAATACGTTCTGTCTATCCAGGTAGGCAGCATACTCCTGGTCGGTTTTTTTTCATCCTTTTCTTGTATTCCGAGCATCGCTGGGCACCGGACTGTGTTTTTTGGGCCGCGGTCTTTAACACTAGCGCGCCGTGCGCGAAGTTCAGAAAACGGCCTAGATGATTGGGAATTCTGGCCCATTATTATTTCTTCCTGGTCATCTCAAGAGAGTGATGAAGAACAAGCATTTGTCGATAATTAAAGCACGTAATCAATCTTCTAAAACAGTGGTTTTAATTACATAAATTTTGTTTGGATGGACAAATGACGTCGTGTGTCTAGTGTGACCTGTGACGACAAATTGTTCTGTCACACAATAATGACAATTCCTTTTTATTTCTTCTTTTCAAAAACTGTGATTATGAAGCAGTCATTTGATTTGCTTCTGACTGCTGGCAAAAAAAAAGAAAGAAATTAAAAATTTTGTGGAAAAAAAAGGAAATTTGCTAAAAAAGTGTCTAGTGTGACATTGTGACGACAAAGCTTAAATTAGCCAGAAATGGTACCAAACTTCAAAATATAGTGGTTATTTTCATTGTTTTTCCTTTTCACCGACAGTTTTTGTTCAAAACTGGTTCTTTTGTGTATCTAGTTGAACAACAACATTTTTTGGAAGCTTTTTTAAAGTTTGAGTTTTTGTGACGCAAAGAGTCACGCTAGACACGCAATTTTCAAACTTTAATAATTTCTTTAAAAAACGGACAAATGGGAAGAAAAACACACAGAACTATGTATTGGGGTTCATGCAATCATTTGGTTTAAATCCAACTGCCCAGAAAAAAAGCTTATTAGCATTTTTTCTAAAACTATCGAGAGTACTCAAACACCTTGTCAAAATACGTCCCTAAAAAGCACTAATTTGCGTAATGAATGAGGAGCAGAATTTTAACTGTTTATAGTTAGTCTTTGGTTTTTCTCTGCGATCATCTTTATTCATTAATCTCTCAGAAAAACCAAAAGTTCCATCTGAGTGTACATTCAGTAAATAGTTACAGAACTTATAAAATACCTAGCGTACCCACAGCACCTTTTGACATTGGCTCATATATATAAAACGATCCAAATTTACGTTCATCTTATTCTTCATCATTTTCTGATTATAAAAACATATAATTATGTTATATTTAGATTAAAAACAAGCTCTCAAAATTAAAAATATAAAAATTATGATCAAAATTAAATTTTTGAAATCAATTTAAAAACACTTTCATCTTATTCCTTGTCGGTTCCTGATTCCAAAAAAATATAGATATGATATGTTTGGATTAAAAACACGCTCAGAAAGTTAAAACGAAGAGAGGTACAGAAAAGCGTGCTATCCTTCTTAGCGCAACTACTACCCCGCTCTTCTTGTCAATTTGAATGAACAAGTTAATACACGAAATAGACAGGTAGATACACAAACAGGGGGAAAAAGCACGAAGACTTAAACACACAAAGAGGAACACACATACACACACACACGTACACACACTCGCACACAATTGCACAAACGCAAACACACACACACACACACACACACACACACACACACACACACACTTGCACACACGCCCACACATAGACTTGCAAACACACACACACACACACACACACACACACACACATACACACACACACACACACACACACACACACACACACACACACACACACACACACACACACACACACACAATCTATTATTCAGACATACTGTGTGTCCGGTCGGTATCTGTCAATCACTCGATCAGGACAAAACTGCACTTTACCTGAAGAAGCAAGGCCTCAAAACTGTGGTGGTATTGGTCCAGATACAGTTTGCCGTTTGAACCGAAACATTAGATCGAACTTCTACCGATGTTCCGTCCTGTTTGACACTGGATGTATCCCTGTTGATAATCCATTTTAGTCCTATGGGTTTCCATTGCTTCTCGTTTCCAGAAAACTTGTTCTGGTAAATGACAAATATGGCCAATGAAAAGGCCAAAAGCAGGAGAATTAGTTTCCTCTCTCTCAGCATGATTATCGATGTATTACGTTGTGACGAGCAACCACTTCCGGCTGCCAACGAGCGGTGTAGTTTTCCTTATTACACTCGTGCTAAAAAGTCACGCAACCCTGGCATAAAACCTGAGCCGCGCATTTGTAAAGTTTAATCAAAATAAATGTACGGCCAGCGTATATTTTATTTGCGTTTAAAGCTACCAGATAGGCGCCCATGTAGCTTACTTTAGTTGACAACAGAATCTTAGAACAAAGTCTTTAATTATACTGGAGAAAATATGTCTTAAATGCAGACTTTCTGCTTGAAGAAAACAGTTGAAAAGAACAGGACACGGCGAGGTGCAGCTTATCACATTTTTTACAAGCATATGGGAAGGTTGCCTAATATGGACCACTTCCAAATATGAATTACCTCCTGTTCTGACAAACTAACGGTGCTGGAGCGCTCAAAACAATTTTATTAGCTGTATTCACCCTCTCTGGATAACTTGCACGTGTAGTTGCAGAAACACAAACCTCAAAGCCTTTGGATGTTTCTCTTTTTTGCACTTTTGGCAGCGTTCACTCTAAATTTTACGCTTAAAACGGATTAGTTTCTGTCCACAGCCAAAGCTGTTATCACACACAAATTCCTATGTATGACAGGTAAGACTGTATTTGTTTTATTTGACCCCGAGTTTCTACAAACAAAAAATAATAGCAGAATCGCAAAGTATGTGTGCGTCCCAAAATATGGACCATCTTCAACAAATAGAGGAAAATAAAAGTTAAAGGCTTGTTTCATTAATTCATTTAGAAGCTAGATGAAAATAACGTACAAACATTGCTGATTGTTACTGCATTAAAGCTATTTTCAAATATGTGATGTAAATTTCTATTGCAGCAGCAGTGATTCAAAGTTCATCGCGTTTGCTTTTGGATTCTTAAAGGTACTGAACTTGTCAAATCCAGGTGCACGGAGCCCCTGGGGCTTTTAGTCATACCTCAGGCAGCTATCCGTTAGAAGAACTACCAAGTTTCATTGACTTGCACCCAAAGAGTCAAGAACTGCGATTTTTTTACGAATTAATTTCGTACTGGGACCCGGCTGGTCTTGACCTATTTTTGGATCTAAATCTAAATCAGGTAGATCACCACATCATACACAAAAAGACAGTCACAAGCAAACTATGTCAGACGTCATCATGAGTTTGTGTAAAACAAAATGGAGGCCGGAATCACTAAGTTGAATCGAACTCCGACCAAACACCACGAAATAACTAGGTTAATTTATGCACTCGCGTGAACAAGAAACTGTCGAGCTTCACAGATGTCGTCGTTGGGTAGTTTTGGGTTTGTTTTACTACCATAGGAGGATTTTTGAACTGTAAATGCACTCAGCTGCAACAAAAACGCAAAACGAAGGCTGTGAGCTGCACTGTGCCTTTAATAAGGCAGAGTATGTATAGGCCCTATATATTTCACCGTGCAAATTGACTCTACAAACACCGGTTATAACTGTTCTGCGGAGCCTGCGCTCATGAATATTTCGCGGTACGAAATGAAAAACTCTAGGTCCACGTTTAGAGTGTAAAGATCATGATGTCACGTCAGTATTAATCACGATGGTCCAACCCTCCAGTGTGTGATTACGTTCCGTTCCCGTATATTCAAGGCTATACCGAGCGTGCCCCGCCGTGCCGCCGAGCGGTTGTTGGCTTGGGTGTGTTAATACTGTGCGGTTTCCAACGCGCTGAGGCAATTTTATTCCGATCCAGACGTTGCGGCGGTACGCTACCACACAGTTTTGACGGCTTCATTTCTTTTGGATATTTTGCACAATACAGATGTATATTTCTCGTTGACAAGCACACGTGTAATACATACAAACCTTACTCATTCCCACAACCATCCATTTAAGCTGTACGTGGTTTCAAAGAGACACATTTTGTTTTTAATGGGGGACATGTACTAATTGCCGTGAAGTTGGCGACAACGCTTTGTTTACACCTGGCGTCAGTGCTCTCTCGGTATAGCCGAACATCCGGCGTGGTTCCAGCGTGTGACAAGGGAAAGTCGTTTGCGTGCCATTCATGGCGTCGTTCCAATGGAATCTTTGAATAAATGCTATTAATACTGCCATGCGTGAAAAAAGGATCGATCATTTCAGTTTCCTTGCAAGTGTCGCTAGTACCGTAAAATCCCTAGCAAACGCCCCCCCCCCAACCCCCCCCCCCCCCCCTCCGCACAGATTTCGGGTAAAAGTAGGGGGTGGGCGTTTGCTAGTTATACACCACTTTGCAAGATAAAGTGTCATCACATTTTCACGAGAAAAAAAAGGTGATAAAAAAAATAGGCGATACAACCATGTGATTTGTGCAATTTTAATGAAAAATAAACACACCGTTTGTTTACACAAATTAAGATCAACGATCTGTGATAGAAAAAAAGAAGAAAAAAGAAGGACACAAGTGACCTTGATTCTTTAAATTCTCAGAATAACGTCAGCACAAACACAGTTTCTTCTCTTGTTTGGACATCTGGTAGGGTTGATGATCGTTGTCTCATTCTAGTCCAAAGTCAACATCATCGTCTTCACTGTCGTCTCCACTCTCAGCTTCTTCTGGAGCATCTCCATTGCCGTGATTGCGGGCAGGATAGCGCCGATTTCATCTGGAAAGCACTCAAGTATTTCATCATCTTGGGAACCGTCCATGGCGTTTGAAATTGCGCACCTGAGAAAGGACGTAACGATCGTTTCAGGTCGTATGTTCTCCCACGCCCTGCTGACGCAGTTGATTACGTCTTAACTTCTAGGCTGCTTGAGGTTGCCAGCAGCTGTCGGTGATTTTGCTTCTCTCAGTTCACTCAACCCAGCAGTCTCTGATGCCATCTTTAAAAGGTTTGGCAAAACCGACATCGACTGGCTGGGCTAAAGCTGTGCTGCCTGCAGGCACAAAGACCAAGTCAACTTGCTGTGCGGCAACCGCTTCTCTGACTTCCTGGGTCTTGTGAGCTCTGTAGCAGTCCAGAAGTAGGAGGCGACGCTCGTCTGCTGGCCTAAGAACACGCTGAATCCAGGTCAGGGTGGTGTTCCTCGTCATCCATCCATTTGTGGATCCATACAAACGCACATTGTCTGGTACTCTTAACTGGGGTAGGACGCGAGGTGGAATGTGTCCCGTTTCTCTCCCGAAAAAAACACAAAAAAACCGGGGTGGGCGTTTGCTAGGTAGTGACCCCTCTGCACAACTTTTGGCCCAAAGTGGGGGTGGGCGTTTGCTAGATACTGGGCGTTTGCTAGGGATTTTACGGTATTGATATATGGATCGTTCCGTTTTATGACACCACTTAGAAGTATGGGTCTAAAGCCGGGTCAAATTCAATTCAATAAAACTTTATTATCTGAATGCAACAAACAGAAAGATATGAAAAACTCGAGGTCCATGTTTCTGTGGGCCCTGCTCCAGTGTGCTCGTATTATGTAAAGATTCCACGTCAGTATTAATCACAATGGTCCAACCCTCCAGTGTGTGATTACGTTCCCACCCCGTATATTCAAGGCTATACCGAGCGTACGTTTGTTGCATTCAGATAATACAGTTTTATTGAATTAAATTGAATTGAAAACCCCCGAATGTTCGTTCGAATGGAGATCAGCGCATTGTGCACAGAAGTGTGTAAACTTGTAGAGCTTCACATGAGTTTACTACTGGTGACTTGAACCTTCTCTGCTGATTCAAAGTATGTGTGTGTGTGCATGTGTGTGTGTGTGTGTGTGTTTATGTGTGTGTGTGTGTGTGTGTGTGTGTGTTGTGTTGTGTTATGTTGTGTTGTGCTGTGTTGTGTTGTGTTGTGTTGTGTTGTGTGTTGTGTTGTGTGGTGTGGTGAGGTGTGGGGTTGGGTTGGGTTGGGTTGTGTTGTTGGTGTGGTGTTGTGTTGTGTTGTGTTGTGTTGTGTGTGTTTTGGTGTGGTGTGGTGTGTGTGTCTGTGTGTGTGTGTTTTATCAATTGTGGTGTATGAACTTATGTGACAGTAAGTACACTAATGAGTGTACCTAGACGTGTGTGATTTCGCGGATGTGATTTCATAACTATGCCGTGCAACACCTCCAGACTGTCTGTTAACGTTGTCACCGACCCCCAAGTAGTCTGCTGTTTTTAAACATTGTGAAAACATCTGCATCCTAACACGCATGTGTTTCTTCTAGTGTGATAGTTTTTCGTCGATTCTGGACCTTAGTGGAGAGACAATGAGTGTCTCTGCTTTCAGAAAGTGAAATCGATATATATTGATTCAGCGTCAGTAAACAAACTGTGTTTGCCAATTCCGCGTGTAGAATACGCTCCCATACCTGTGTGCAAATATTTGGCTGCGGGCTCCGTATGCTCGACACTGACAGTGAAACCTGGGCAACCAGTACCACTGACTGTCTTGGTATTTTGTGCAAAGGCCCGTGTCAGTGTTGTGGGGATTTAACGTAGAGCATCGTTCATCCAGCTTTTAACTGTTCATTTTTAATGTCTTCATTACGTTTGTTATTAGATCAGAGCGATTGCTTTTGTGTATGAGTGTGCTAGTGTCTAAGTTATTCAGGTTGGACTCTAACCCCTCCAGCGTGTGTGAGTGGTGACTGCCAGATAATCTGTGTATTAGGGTTGCCTCTGCCCGTGAATTTCTATTTTTCAGTTATGAAATCCTTATTTTTGTTCTCATAGGATTGAGCTTATGTATAATTATGTTAAAACATTAGTTGGCATTTATTTCTTTTTCTTGTATTTTTGTTTTGTTTTTTCATGTACCCCCATGGGGTTTCTTGAACAATTCCTTTGCGTTGCTACGCCAGGGCCCGTATGCATGAACTAGAAGTAAGAAATACTGGAAGTAGAGGCTTCTTTCTGAAGTGGGAACTCCCGAAGTTAACTTCCTAACTGTTCACTATGCATGAACTGACTTCAACGCCGAAGTAGTGACATCAAGAGTATTAAGGTCAAGGTCGCGGAAATTGAGGGAATCCCTAGTAATACGCATGCGCACGTTTCTGTAAACATGGCAGTCAACAGAAAAGGCATGGCACGTGTGCCCAAAATGAAAGTAGCTACGGAGGGACGTTCTGCCTCATTTACTGACAGTGAAATTGCTGTGCTGTTGACAGAAGTTTTTAACGAAAGAAATATTATTCTGAGCAAATGTCAGAGCAGCCTTATTATAAAACATAAATACACTGTCTGGGCATATATAGCAGACCAAGTGCGCGTGAAATGGCGAGACCTAAAAAAAAACTTACACGTGCAGGACTTATCGGCGACGGCGACAGGGGGTGGGCCACCATCTCTCTCTCTCTCTCTCTCTCTCTCTCTCTCTCTCTCTCTCTCTCTCTCTCTCTCTCTCTCTCTCTCTCTCTCTCTCTCTCTCTCTCTCTTTCAGTCTCTCTCAGTCTCAGTCTCTCTCTCTTTCAGTCTCTTTCTCCCTCTCTCTCTCTCTCTCTCTCTCTCTCTCTCTCTCTCTCTCTCTCTCTCTCTCTTACATACACCGTGGTACACACACCATGCACACACACACACACACACACACACACACACACACACACACACACACACACACACATACACACACACTCAGTGACACACGCATACACAGGCGCGTACATTTGAAAGTCAAGACATGATTTGATTTTTTTTGTTCAAAGCATAGGAAGGTTTCTTTGGCAAATAACAACAAGTCGCGTAAGGCGAAATTACTACATTTAGTCAAGCTGTGGAACTCACAGAATGAAACTGAATGCACTGCATTTTTTATACAATGACCGTAGTCCGCCGCTTGTGCAAAACGGAGTGAAACTGACGAGCCTGTTTAGCGCGGTAGTGGTTTCGCTGTGCTGCATAGCACGCTTTTCTGTGCCTCTCTTTGTTTTAACGTTCTGAGCGTGTTTTTAATCCAAACATATCATATCTATATGTTTTTGGAATTAGGAACTGACAAGGAATAAGATGAAATTGTTTTTAAATCGATTTCGGAAATTTGATTTTGATAATAATTTTTATATTTTTAATTTTCAGAGCTTGTTTTTAATCCAAATATAACATATGTATATGTTTTTGGATCAGAAAATGACGAATAATAAGATGAAATTGTTTTTGGATCGTTTAATAAAAAAAATAATTTTAATTACAAGTTTCCGATTTTTAATGACCAAATCACTCATTAGTTTTTAAGCCACCAAGCTGAAATGCAATACCAAACCCCGGCCTTCGTCGAAGATTGCTTTGCCAAAATTTCAATCAATTTGATTGAAAAATGAGGGTGTGACAGTGCCGCCTCAACTTTTACAAAAAGCCGGATATGACGTCATCAAAAGTATTTATCGAAAAAAAGAAAAAAACGTCCGGGGATATCATTCCCAGGAACTCTCATGTCAAATTTCATAAAGATCGGTCCAGTAGTTTGGTCTGAATCGCTCTACACACACACACACACAGACACACACACACACACACACACACACACACACACACACAGACACACACACACACAGACACACGCACACACACACACACACGTACACCACGACCCTCGTCTCGATTCCCCCTCTATGTTAAAACATTTAGTCAAATCTTGACTAAATGTAAAAAATAACACAGAGGCAAAAACCGGTCGTTGCAGCTGAATGCAACTGCAGGGGCCTAAAAGGAAAAAGATTAATACAAAAAATTATAATAGAAAAAAAAGTTGTTTAAAGCGGCATTTGAACCCAGAGCGACAGAATGAAAGTCCCACACCCTAAACACTGCACTATGTTACCCGTGTATTAAATGGTATGATGAAAACATGTGTTATGAGTTATTCAGTCGTGATACTTTGAAAGCTCGCCACCTTCGCTGCATGACTTGAGCAGTAACAGATGGAACTGTCGGTTTTGTTTCAAGCATTTCATCTAACTTAAACAAGAATGTCCCAGTTCGTGTCTATGGTGCAAGGTAGGCGACCGTCTCATTGAAGCCAAGTTACGACAGTTGCTCGATTGACGCATTTCACGTCTTCGATATTCTGTCTGAGCTCATTTCCCAATGAGCTGCCTTAAAAACAGGAATGTCCTGCAATTGTAGTATGCGTTGGAGGTTTCTTTTGGATGGGTAAGGACCCTTAAGAAGCGATATCGTCGTAGTATTGCTATTTCATATG
The DNA here is from genome assembly GCF_037325665.1 of Littorina saxatilis. Taxonomy (NCBI): domain Eukaryota; kingdom Metazoa; phylum Mollusca; class Gastropoda; order Littorinimorpha; family Littorinidae; genus Littorina; species Littorina saxatilis. Next base: position 535 of record NW_027127004.1, on the reverse strand, counting down.
TTACGTGGATTTCCATTGGTCAATTGGGCAAAATTGAGCTCAGTGCAAAAGTGATATCGACGACATTTCCGTCGATATCAGTTTTGATATCGACGACCTCTTTATTGCTTCCCCACTTCAAAAACAAAAACACCTAAATTTAAAAACAAACAAAAACATATGAAAATGTAATTATCCCAGAATTTAGTTGAGCAAGTGAGTTAAGACTTTTTGAAAGAAAAGACATTTTGAAATACTGAAAAGTACAAGAAAAGCGTGAACAAAAAGAAATAATAATCAGAGGGAGGGATATGGAACAGCCAAAACTGAGACAAAATACTTTTGTAATTTCTTTACAGTAAATACAAAATGTCCAGAGAATTAGCAATATATCTAACATTGACTGACTGTGTGATGATATCTTCTGCTATTGGTCTGTTTCGACAGTGATATCAAAATCTCGACCTCCGGTCTCGATTTTGATATCACTGTCTCAACAGACCATAGCAGAAGATATCATCACACAGTCCGTCAATATTGGGTAATAATGATGTCA
>NW_027127003.1:0-6307 GCF_037325665.1 Littorina saxatilis | reverse complement strand
TTTTGCAGGGATCACGTGACCGACACTGAAATAAGCTAGGGTACCCTCAAAATTGACCGGACAAAAACGGAAGGGACCAACTGAAAGAAATCTCGTGTCCATTAATTTCGGTCTGGAGTTTACTGATGAAAAGCGGAACTAAACAAAACAGGCGCTAAGATCCTGAAATAAAGCAAAACCAAGAAGAGAAAAAAAAGCATTGTTTGTTTACTCACATTCTTTCTTTCTTTATTTGGTGTTTAACGTCGTTTTCAACCACGAAGGTTATGTCGCGACGGGGAAAGGGGGGAGATGGGATAGAGCCACTTGTCAATTGTTTCTTGTTCACAAAAGCACTAATCAAAAAGTTGCTCCAGGGGCTTGCAACGTAGTACAATATATTACCTTGCTGGGAGAATGCAAGTTTCCAGTACAATCAATCAATCAATCAATCAATGAGTCTTATATCGCGCATATTCCGTGGGTACAGTTCTAGGCGCTCTGCAGTGATGCCGTGTGAGATGAAATTTTATACGGCCAGTAGATTGCAGCCATTTCGGCGCATATTTACCTTTCACGGCCTATTATTCCAAGTCACACGGGTATAGGTAGACAATTATTAACTGTGCCTAAGCAATTTTGCCAGGAAAGACCCTTTTGTCAATCGTGGGATCTTTAACGTGCACACCCAATGTAGTGTACACGGGGGGAGGTTCGGACACCGAAGAGAGTCTGCACACAAAGTTGACTCTGTGAAATAAATGTCCGCCGAACCTGGGATCGAACTCACGCTGACAGCGGCCAACTGAATACAAATCCAGCGCGCTACCGAGTGAGCTATATCCCCGACCCAGTACAAAGGACTTAACATTTCTTACATACTGCTTGACTAAAATCTTTACAAAAATTGACTATATTCTATACAAGAAACACTTAACAAGGGAAAAAAGAGAAAAAGAATCCGTTAGTCGCCTCTTACGACATGCTGGGGAGCATCGGGTAAATTCTTCCCCCTAACCCGCGGGGGGTGTTTACTCACATAAGGTCAATTTTCAAAAATCAAAATTTACATAAAAATGGATTGGCGAAAAATCATTTCAAAACGCGTGTGGGTTAATCACAGCAACAACAACAACAACATTGTCAAAATAATTGTAAAAGGCCACTTTGGTCATAACGCAATGCATACATCGTGAATCTTTCTGCCTTCGATGTGCGGAGAATTCAGTCCCAGGAGAACAGTTGATCTTGATCATAATGTATATCTCACTTGGAGCTTCAGCTTGCAGTCTTTCATGCGTTCTTTCAAGACGGCGTCGAAAGCCTCGCTCTGAGCCACAGTGAACGTGTTCTTCCAATCGCCCACAACACCTGCAATGACGTCATGAACATTGAATTTAATAACAACAAACGGATAGAAGTGAAGGTCATTATTACTAAAGGAATGGTTTTGTATGACATTAGAATAATTACACAGATGAGGTGTGTGTGTGTGTGTGTGTGTGTGTGTTATGCGTGTAATTGTTTTGTTTTTATAGTGATGTGTTTAGTCAGCTACAATGTAGTATCTCTTTTGAGATATTAAAGTATTATTGTATTGTATTGTATTGTATTGTATTGTTTTGTATTGTATCGGCATTGTGTGAAACTAGAAGGGAGTTTGGTGAACTCAATCCTTACATTTTGCTTGGTAAAGGCCACGTCATGCAAACTGAACGAATATGTCAAGTTAAAGGAACAGAATACAAAAATCTTCTCTCTTCTTCTTCTTCGTTCATGGGCTGAAACTCCCACGTTCACTCATGTTTATGCACGAGTGGGTTTTTACGCGTAAGGCCGTGTTTAACCCGCTGTTTAGACAGCCATACGCCGCCTTCGGGGGGAGCATGTTGGGTATTTTTGTGTTTCTATAATCCACCAAACTCTGACATGGATTACAGGATCTTTTTCGAACGCACTGGGTCTTGTGCGTGCGTGTACACACGAAGGGGGATAAGGCACTAGCAGGTCCGCACATAAGTTGACCTGGGAGATCAGAAAAATACACGATTCGAGTTACCCTCGTACATCTGGCCAAGACCTGGGGATAAAACCATTAATTTATTTATATGGGAGATTTATATAGCGCTTGACGTTCTCTAAGCGCTTTACATATTAATTTCTGCCGTGTGAGATGGCATTTTTTACACAATATCACGGATTTACATCGGCCAGTAAATCTCAAGCCATTACGGCGAATATTTACTTTTCACGGCCTATTATTCCAAGTCACACGGGTATTTGGCGGACTTTTTTTTTTTTTTTATCTATGCCTATACATTTTTGCCAGGAAAGACCCTTTTGTCAATCGTGGGATCTTTAACGTGCACATCCCATAAATGTAGTGTACACGAAGAGACCTCGGTATTTCGTCTCATCCGAAAGACTAGCACTTGAAGTTGAACCCACCACCTGGGCTTAGGAAAGGGGGAAGAAAGTTGCTTACGCCCCGACCCAGGGTCGAACTCGCAACCTCTCGCTTCCGAGGCAAGTGCACTTTACCACTCGGCCACATCTCTACTTGGACATGTGCCAAAACTCAACAGCCTCAGGTGGAATCGTGCTGGCGGGTGAAGTAACTTTTTAACGAACACGACTGACGTTCAGTGAAGTAATTCATCGAAAGAGTGCTAACTCTCCACAGGGAGTAGCCACTCTCCACAGGGAGTAGCCAGTATGGTGAGTTTTGGTATGTGTCCACGCAGAGGGAAGATCTCATCGTATACCAGCCTGGGCAGATCTGAAATGGTCAGCCGAACTGGCAGTGGCAGGACCGTGTTTTTGAATCGTGACACACACATGCACACACAGTCAGGGACGTAGCAGACCCACAACATTTGGAACGGCGAGGGGGAAAAAAGCCGATTTGCTTCCCAGGTCCATTGGTCGACGTAAGGTGGATGTGTTTGTGAACTCACTGTTTCTTCTTACATCTGTTTTTGTTCCCTGGCTGATATATGAGGATTTCATCATCATAAAAAAAAATGTAAAAGTCTAAAATTTGGTACGGCGTTCGCCGTCCCGCGTCCTACGTCCCTGTTAGTTACACACGCTAACAAAACACATACCCACACCATCCCCCTCCACCCCCACACGCATGCACACTAACAAAACAAACACACACATACACACACACACATACACACACTAACAAAACACACACGCACACACTAACAAAACAAACACACACACACACACACACATACACACACTAACAAAACACACACACGCACACACTAACAAAACACACACACGCACACACTAACAAAACACACACACGCACACACTAACAAAACACACACACGCACACACTAACAAAACACACACACGCACACACTAGCAAAACACACGCACACACTAACAAAACACACCCACACACACTAACAAAACACACACGCACACACTAACAAAACAAACACACACACACACACACACACACACTAACAAAACACACGCACACACTAACAAAACAAACACACACATACACACACACACACACACACACACACACACTAACAAAACACACACGCGCACACTAACAAAACAAAACACACACTAACAAAACACACGCACACACTAACAAAACAAACACACACATACACACACTAACAAAACACACACGCACACACTAACAAAACAAACACACACACACACACACTAACAAAACACACACGCACACACTAACAAAACAAAACACGCATACACACACACATACACTAACAAAACACACACGCGCATACTAACAAAACAAACACACACACACACACTAACAAAACACACACGCACACACTAACAAAACAAAACACGCACACACACACACACACACTAACACAAACACACACGCACACACTAACAAAACAAACACACCCACACACATACACAAACTGACACAACTCATCGGTACCTTTCCTAAACATGATCTCTGTGTGTTCCTGGTGTGGCTTCTTGTCCTCCGCCATCTTGGAAAATTCGCATTTGTCGGCAATCTTCTTGATCAGTTCCGGGTCAGGGGTCACACCAAGGAACTCCGCCAATCGCTTGATCTCCAACACAGGGGTCTTTAGTGACAGCAAATGATTGAATTACTATTTCATACAAGTCATTAGTATAACTCCTAGTGTTTCTTTATTTCTTCATTTATCATGTAAAGGAATGACATGATTCGTTATTAGTTTTGTCACATTATTATTGGTTTATTGTTTTAATGGCTTTTTTTTATAATTTATCTAATAATATATAATAATAACGGGCATTTATAAAGCGCCTTATCAGAAGTTCAAAGCGCGTGACAACAATACATGTATACAAAATTCATACAATCACTGTCCGATTCAAAACAACACATCATGCACATCTCACATCCCCAGACTCTATGCTAAGGAACTATCCGTAATGTTGTTGGAACAAGTGAGTTTTCAAATTGGACTTTAGATCATATGGTTTTGGTGAAGATTTTCAAAAATGGGTTAAGCTTTTAATGACAGACACTTTTAGTAGTATTAATCACGGAGGGTGGATTTCAGAACCGTTTCCCTTGAAGTGTGGTATAAGACAAGGTTGTCCATTTTCACCCCTGGCCTTTATATTGGCGGTGGAAATACTTGCCATTAAAATTAGGAAAAGTGATATAACGGGTGTTGAATTACCCTCAAAGGTGGGCGAGGAGAGTGCCCTAAAAATTAAACAGTTAGCAGACGATACAACAATATTTTTACAGAACAGTGGTGATGTCTTTAAAGTTAAAGATATAATAATACAGTTTGCAAAGTTTTCAGGACTGACCCTGAATGTTAATAAAACCAAAATAATGAAAATTGGACAGCATTGTGGTCAGCAAAAGTTGCCCTTTGAGTGCACAGAGAAGATTAAGATTTTAGGTATATATTTCGTAAATAATGATAGAGCAATAACTGTTGAACAGAATTGGGTATTAAGAGTTCAGAAGATTAAGAAGTTGATTAAGATATGGAGTCGACGAGATTTAAGGATTCACGGTAAAATTGTAATAATCAAATGTTTTTTTATTTCACAGCTAGTATTTGTGATGCAGACGATTGGATTGCCAGAGCGGGTTTTGACAGAGTTAAATAGATTGTTTTATAAGTTTATTTGGCAGAGAAAGTGTTCGAATAAAAAAGCATTTGAAAAAGTGAAAAGAAAAGTAATGGAGAAAGAAATAAGTGAAGGTGGGTTGAAAATGCTAAATGTGCACAGGATGCAAGAGTCTTTTTATTTACAATGGGTCGGACGTTTGTATGAAGAGAAGGGAGCAAATTGGACGTTTATACCACTATGGTTTCTGGGACATGTTGTTTCAGGGTATGGTTGTTTTGATTTGAATGTTAAACCGAGTAAGGAATTGAATTTGACAATGATTGGAAGCCCATTTTGGCAGAGGGTAGTGTGGACACACTTGAGTTACAAGCGTAGGATGGAACATGATAAGATTGATGTAAACAATTTTTATAAACAGATTTTGTGGAGCAATGATTTGATTCGGTATAAAGGGAAAATGTTGTTTTATTTGTATTGGAAAAATGCTGGGATTGAACGAGTAAGTGATTTGTTTATAGTGGAAGAAAAGAGATTGAAGTCAGCAGCAGAGGTATATATACAAATTGGAAAGAATAATGCAAATATTTTATTGGATTATTGGGCATTAATAAACGCATTACCCAAAGTATGGATTAATTGGATTGAAAATAAACATATTATTGTCCAGATGGATAAGCAATTGTTTGATGGTAGCCTGTATATGATAAAAATAAGCCAAATACGAAAAATGATAGAAAAGAAAAGTGTAGATACTGCTGTAGAAAAACCTTGTGTATATAATTTTTGGTTGAGGAAGTTTGGTGTACAAGTAGATAAGGAAATTTGGACACTTGCCCATGTTTCCAAAGAAGTGAGGTTAAGAGAATTGCAATGGAAAATCTTACATAACATATATCCAACAAATATTTTATTATGTAAAATGCAAGTCAGGGAGAATAACAGATGTTGTATTTGTTGGACGGAAGTTGATTTTGTTGAACATTTCTTTTATGAGTGCATACCGGTAAAGTTGTTTTGGACGAAGATAGAAAACTGGATAGAGGAAAAGGCTGGATTGAGGGTTAATTTTAAGATGCAGGATATAATATTTGGCTATCAAGACACAAGTTGTTGTAAAAAGATGAGAAATTTTGTAAATCACGTAATATTAATTGGGAAAATGTGTATTAGTATTTTTAGAAAGACAACTTGTCAGGGATCAGTGTTCGTAATTTTCGAGTTTCAAATATTAAGT
>NW_027127002.1:0-15000 GCF_037325665.1 Littorina saxatilis | reverse complement strand
CTAAATGGGGGGCAAAATAAAATAAAGCCAGCATAAATATATGATCGTCATTTGTCAACGGTATTAACTTAAACAAAGGGGACACACAGCTCGCAGGGAGGGAAGGGCATTGCCCCACCTCGCGGGCGTGTGCGTGTGGTTTTTTTTTTTTTTTTTCCCTGATGGTTTTAAACTCCTGTTTTCGGATTACACAATAAACATAAAAACATGATTATATAAACGAGAGGATAGCTGTTTCCTCTCTCAGTTAATACTGCTAATGTGACGTCGCCTCCCCTGCGACTATTGTAGTGGCGGGGAGGTCGACGGACAACGCAGATAGATCTTTTTATCCTATTTAAAATTAACAAATGCCGCATAGCAACTCATGCGTGCGTCAATGAAATGATGTATCCAAATGTTACTACCCTATAGAAGATCAGTATTACGTTTTGCGCATGTTCTTTATATTTTCTCACAATGTTGTCACTTTTAAACCTTCGAACAGGTGGTCCTGAGTTTTATCTTTTTCTTAACGAAACTAAAATTGAATTAAAAATCCATGTTTTTAATGGTCCTTCCCCTAGGAAGTCAACGCATATAAAGGAAAAATTATCCCCGAGTATATTTCTCATTGCCCCACCCCCCTCCCTTATTCATGGAGAGCGGGGCCGGGGTCCTATCACGGTCGGGATTGCTTGGTCTTGCCCTTTTCTTTCCCTCCTTTTCTTCTTTTAGCGTATCATCAACTCATGTCCCTAAAAGGAAAATTTCCTGTGAGGACGTAAAGGACCCCCTTTTTTTTTTACAAATTAGCAATTGTCCGGTCAGACATCATATGGTGCGGGTGTTAAATCTGTCAGTTTGCAAGAGAGATAATTCGAGTTTGTGAGACTTGTTGCATACAGTGGTAAATACCTGATTTTGATGACTTTGGTGATCTTTCTCAGACGGGAGGAATAGGAGAAAGGCAAGAAAATAAAAGTGAGGGATTTTGATTCTATTGATTGTGCCTATGATTAGGTTAGATTGAATAGATTAGATTGTGCAAGCAGGATTCCACCATGGAATACATTTAATTTATATGAGGGTTAACGTTGTCTGCACCATCTCAGAAAAACTATCATATTTTCGACCTAAATCTGTGGATCTAAAAACATCATCTCGGTTATAATGTAGTATATAACAGCCTAAAGCATGTCACATTTATAGAACAAAAAAAAAATAATAATTTCGCTAGTATCGTGTACACTACATTGGGGTGTGCACGTTAAAGATCCCACGATTGACAAAAGGGTCTTTCCTGGCAAAATTGTATAGGCATATATAAAAATGTCCACCAAAATACCCGTGTGACTTGGAATAATAGGCCGTGAAAAGTAGGATATGCGCCGAAATGGCTGCGATCTGCTGGCCGATGTGAATGCGTGATGTATTGTGTAAAAAAACAAATCCATCTCACACGGAATAAATAAATCCCTGCGCCTTGAATATGTGCGCGATATAAATTGCATGCATAAAATAAACAAGTCGCGTAAGGCGAAAATACAATATTTAGTCAAGTAGCTGTCGAACTCACAGAATGAAACTGAACGCAATGCAACGCAGCAAGACCGTATACTCGTGGTCCACCGCTCACGGCATAGGCAGTGAAATTGACAAGAAGGGCGGGGTAGTGGTTACGCTATGCTGCATAGCACGCTTTTCTGTACCTCTCTTCGTTTTAACTTTCTGAGCGTGTTTTTAATCCAAACATATCATATCTATATATTTTTGGAATCAGGAACCGACAAGGAATAAGATGAAAGTGTTTTTAAATTGATTTCGAAAAAAAATGTTGATAATAATTTTTATATATTTAATTTTCAGAGCTTGTTTTTAATCCGAATATAACATATTTATATGTTTTTGGAATCAGCAAATGATGGACTATAAGATAAACGTAAATTTGGATCGTTTTATAAATTTTTATTTTTTCTACAATTTTCAGATTTTTAATGACCAAAGTCATTCATTAATTTTTAAGCCACCAAGCTGAAATGCAATACTGAAGTCCGGGCTTCGTCGAAGATTACTTGACCAAAATTTCAACCAATTTGGTTGAAAAATGAGGGCGTGACAGTGCCGCCTCAACTTTCACGAAAAGCCGGATATGACGTCATCAAAGACATTTATCAAAAAAATGAAAAAAACGTTCGGGGATTTCATACCCAGGAACTCTCATGTCAAATTTCATAAAGATCGGTCCAGTAGTTTAGTCTGAATCGCTCTACACACACACACACACACACGCACACACACACACACACACACACACGCACGCACATACACCACGACCCTCGTTTCGATTCCCCCTCGATGTTAAAATATTTAGTCAAAACTTGACTAAAAATAAAAATGAAAAAGATTAAAAAAAAGATAAATAAATCCCTGCGCTTAGAACTGTACCCACATAATACGCGCGATATAAGCCTCATATTGATTGATTGATTGATTGATAGTATTTTGCGTGTGATATTTTCCGAGTGTAATAAAACAAGTTAGAATGACAATAAATCGGAAAGACTTAGTTAGGGTTAGGGTGGGTGGCCGAGTGGTAACGCACTTGCGCTCGGAAGCGAGAGGTTGCGAGTTCGACCCTGGGTCAGGGCGTTAGCAATTTTCTCCCCCCTTTCCTAACCTAGGTGGTGGGTTCAAGTGCTAGTCTTTCGGATGAGACGAAAAACCGAGGTCCCTTCGTGTACACTACATTGGGGTGTGCACGTTAAAGATCCTACGATTGACAAAAGGGTCTTTCCTGGCAAAATTGTATGGGCATAATTATATAAAAATGTCCACCAAAATACCCGTGCCACTTGGAATAATAGGCCGTGAAAAGTAGGATATGCGCCGAAATGGCTGCAATCTGCTGGCCGATGTGAATGCGTGATGTATTGTGTAAAAAAATTCCATCTCACACGGCATAAATAAATCCCTGCGCCTTGAATATGTGCGCGATATAAATTGCATAAAATAAAAATAAAATAAAAAATAAATAAATCCCTGCGCTTAGAACTGTACCCACGGAATACGCGCGATATAAGCCTCATATTGATTGATTGATTGAAAGACTTAGTTATCGTACAGTAACAACATGTCATTTAATTACTTGATTTTGGGATAGTTTCGGAGCAGTTTTGAAAAAATTATTGCATGGGTTCAGTCTCGTTTTCACGTCCAAATCGTCAGAAAACTTTCCAAAATGTAAGACAAATTCTGCAGAGCAGCTGAGCTGCTCTTCACACAACTTTTCTGTCGGTGTCTGTGTGTCTGTTTATCTTTCTCTCTATGTCTCTGTTTCTCTGTCTCTCTCTTTCTCTGGCTCTCTCTCTCTCTTTGTCTGTCTGTCTGTTTGTTTCTTTTTTGTCTCTCTTTCTGTCTGTCTGTCTGTCTGTCTGTCTGTCTGTCTGTCTGTCTGTAAAGCTGTCATAACTGTTCCTTTTATTTCTATCTCTTTCCTTGTTTTTGATTACAATTTTGACTGTTTGCGGGATGAAAAAAAGAGCATTTTAGCATTTCTTATTCTGTTAGTGTTAAGATAAAGATCAATTCAATTCAATTTAATTCAATTCAATTCAATACAATTCTCTCTCCCTCATTCTCATTCTCATAAATCAGACTCAGTGTTTGTGTTATACTGCCTTGCTCTGCTGAGTGTGTGTGTCATACCGCTTTGCTCTGCTGAGTGTGTGTGTTTGTGTTAATTACGGTCTGTCTGTATATTCTTTTGTCTGTCCGTCTGTCACTCAAGGGTAAACCGGCACGGTTAGCCTAGTGGTAAGGCGTCCGCCCCGTGATCGGGAGGTCGTGGGTTCGAACCTCGGCCGGTGTCACGATTTCATCTTTCGCCTGTGTACATATTTCCCCCTCGATATTTACTCGAGACTGAAATGTTGTTTCCTGGTAAAATTAAGAAGGGAAATTATTTATGGACGAAAAGCATGTCAGTTTCTTGCATGTGAAGAAAATTGGTTGTGAAATTAAATAGATTTCACTCCCAAAATCGAATTCTTCGAAAACGTGTACCGAGTGGTTACGTCCCTTGAGTAAGAAGGGAAACATTTTAGGATGAATCAAATTTCTAAGTTAAATAAAATAATTGGTTGGACAAATTTGGCCCCATGAATGTAAGGTACACAAGGTCGCTCATCAGTACTATCGAAGGGTGTTTTTTTTTGTTCAGTGTAGAGTTTATACTAGACCAACGAGGCCGAAAATCAGTCGAAATATCAACACGGCGAAAGATAAAAACGTCACACCGGGTCATACCTAAGACTTTAAAATTGGCAATCTAGTGGCTGGTCCACATCCCATTTTGGTGCAATCCCATTTTTGCCGCCGTCCCATTTTTTGCCCCATCCCATTTTCGCGACATTTCACAAGCCAAGCGTCATTTTATAAAATTTATAATTTTGAATGATTAATGAGATGAGGATGATTATAATGATGATGCTATGGATTTCCAATTTGGATTGAGACTACGTGACAGGGCATTTTACTAACATGTCATAACAAAAGCGCGACATCCCATTTTGACACCATATCCCATTTGGCCGCCATGCCGTTTCACCGTATTCCATTTATCCCCCATCCCATTGTCGCGACATTTCACAAGCCAAGCGTCATTTTACTACCGTGTCATAACAATAGCGCGTCATCCCATTTTGACACCATCCCATTTGGCCGCCATCACATTTTTTATTTATTCTTCTTGCCAAGCCTCACTATACTACTATACTGCGTTATTCAACTAGGAAGACATTCCGTTTACGCCAAATTCCATTTTTGCCACAATCCAAAATGTCGCGAAATAGAGATGGCGGCAAAATGGGATGACGGCAAAACGGCATGGCGACAAAATGGAATGTGGCGCTAGTGGTTTGACACGGTGGTAAAATGACACATGGCCTATGAAATGTCGCAAAAATGGGATGGGGCAAAATGGGATAACGGCCAAACGGGATTGCGCCAAAATGGGACGTGGAGCTAATGGTACATGACATGGTGGTAAAATGACACTTGGCCTGTAAAATGTCGCAAAAATGGGATGGGGGCGAAATGGGCTAACGGCGAAACGGGATTGCGCCAAAATGGGATGTGGAGCTAATGGTACATGATATGGTGGTAAAATGACACTTGGCCTGAGAAATGTCGCCAAAATGGGATGGGGCGAATTGGGATAACGGCGAAACAGGACTAATAGATCCCTTGACTTGGGGTAGTGCGACTCTGTCACTGCTAGCTTTCCACTCGGAGGAAGCGACCGGAATTTCCCAACGATGGGACATCCTAGTAATGAATTATTTTTTTTTAATTCTTTTAAATTAACAGAGTCGCGCTACCCCAAAAGTCAAGGAATTTCGTGTTTGTCCCTTGACTTTTGAGATAACAAGAAAATATCGGGCGCAAAAACGTGATTTGTAAAATGTTTCACAACATATGTCGCCTCGCGCCATGTATGTGATGAAACCATTCATATAGCTCTGCGGGAGCTCTGCACTTTTGGACGTCCCCATTTCACTGCTGTACAGCAAACATCGTCCCCAAATACCTGTTTGTTTCTAAAAAATCACGCTGGAGGTTGCATTTTATGTAATAACCTCCTGAAATGAGTTTTGACACTTTAGAATGGCATTTAACGCTCATTGAAGTTTTAACAAACTTTCTAACACCTAAAACATTCATAGCACCGATAACGTAATTCTAGCTCTGCACTTTGTGTACACATACGTCCCCATTTCACTGCTGTACAGCAAACATCGTCCCCAAATACCTGTTTGTTTCTAAAAAATCACGCTGGAGGTTGCATTTTATGTAATAACCTCCTGAAATGAGTTTTCACACTTTAAAATGGCATTTAACGCTCATTGAAGTTTTAAGAAACTTTCTAACACGTAAAACAAAAGAGACCCCAAATGCCTGTGTTTTGAGCAAGATGGCATTTTGATACACAGCCGACCCCAAATGACTGTAAAACCACCTATGTGTGTGTGTGTTTGTGTGTGTGTGTGTTTGTGTCATTGTGTATGTGTGCGTGTGTGGGTGTGTTTGTGTGTGTGTGTGTATGTGTGTGTGTGTGTGTGTGTGCGTGCGTGTGTGTGTGTGCGTGTGTGTGTGTGGGGGGGGGTCGTATGAGGGTATATGTGTGTGTGGGGGGGAGGGGGTGTGTGCTTGTGTGTGTGTTTGTGTGTGTGTGTGTGTGTGTGTGTGTGTGTGTGTGTGTGTGTGTGTGTTTCTGGATGGACGTGCGTGTGTGCTCGCGCGCGCACGAGTGGCTGCGATCGTGCGTGCATGTGTGGCATTGTGTGCGTGAAGTCACAAAAAGCGTCTCACGATCATAATTACGTATCATCCTAATCATAGTGTTAAACAAGGAACTTAGTCGATAAATATCGACAGGGGGCCGACTAATGGTTTAAATGTGAAATGTGTGTATAATAATGGGTGTGGGTCTGAAATGAGCTTAACAATAATAACAATAACAATAACAGCACTTTATTGTCCATTAAAATATTACATAAAAATGGAAATTTTTCTTCGGCACACCCTGTCTGCCTGTAAACGATTATAACAACAATTGTATAGGACGACACACATAAAACATAAAACATAAAAGGGATACAATCAAATATGATATTGCACTATGTAAATTTACCCTCTCATATCACAGGAGTTGGGTTTCACAGCCGAGTAATCACATTACAAATATTTCCCACACACCTTCACATGTACACATTGTTTGTTTTTTCCCAGCCGACCAGCCTCTACGTGATGCGAGAAGAATTTAAAATGGTGACTGCAGAAGGCAGGAATGACTTTTTAAACTGGTTTTTGCGTGCCAAAGGGACCTTATAACGTTTACCTGAAGGGAGAATTTCGAAACAGGGGTTGAGAGGATGGATCGGATCACGGACAATTTTGAGAGCTTTCCGCTTAATGGCAGCTTCGTAGAGACTGGTCAGCTGTCGTTGGGGTTGCCCAACAAGCTTGCTAGCCGTCGCAACAATGCGGTGGAGTTTAGCTTTGTTTTTAACATTTGTGGTACCATACCATGTCACAATGTTAAAAGTCAGTATGCTTTCAATCAAACTGCGATACACAAGTTCCATAACACTTTGATTGACATTAAAATATTTAAGCTTCCTGAGAAGAAAAAGTCGCTGCTGAGCTTTCTTATAAACAGCATGAACATGATCACTAAAAGTCAGCTTATTGTCAATTGAAACCCCAAGATATTTGAAGGTTTCCACAAGTTCAACTTCCTTGTCGCTTATTCTCACTTTTTGGGGACCACAATTATCACTCTTTCCCCCAAAAATCATTTCTTTTGTTTTGCCTACATTCAACTGCAAGAAACTGGACTTGAACCATTCATTCAGAAGATCAACTTGGGTAAAATACTTTGACAAAGTTTCGTCGTCCTTCAGACGCCCAACGAGGGCCATGTCGTCTGCATATTTAATAAGGGCTAGAACTGGATCATTTAAAAACAAGTTGTTTGTGTAAATTGAAAAAGGTACAGGAGAGAGAACACAACCTTGTGGGGCCCCGGTGTTTAAAACAACTTCGTCTGAAAGCACAGAATGACCAAACAAACGGTTGCTGAGGCTGACACGTTGTGGCCGATCGCATAGGAACTCCCTGATCCAGAAAATCAAATTATTGTTCACATCTAACTGGACTAACCTCTGGATAAGTATATGGGGCTGAATCGTATTAAAGGCTGATAGGTAGTAGTTAACATTTGTTTTGAATAATTATTGGTATTTTGACAATGTGGGTAGCATGGAAATGTAAGCATTTGAATGTAAGTCTTAGGTACCATTGTACCCAGGAAGAGAGACGAGTGATAGGAGTAGGTTGCAATAGCTGTTGTGGTCTTTGAGTTTTGTTTTTGGAAAGACATTGTTAAAGAAAAAGAAGACAATTACAGTAATGCAATATTTATTGTGAAAACCAACGATTGTACAAAGAACATGTGAGGCAACATTATGTCTATGATGGTGCGAAGAAAATTAGTTATGATTTATACTATTGTTATTTAGACTTGAGACTGAATAGCAAAAGGCGAAGTGTATGTTTTGTGGTGTGAATTGAAACAAAATGAAAAGTGTAAATATCTGGGAAATTGTGGTTTAAAGACTTCGTTATTTCTTGATTTGTTATTTACTATTACATTGAAGTGAATAGCAAAACGCTGTATTTGAAATTAGCATGGGATTTATATGAGGCTAATTAGTATGGAAGAAACACTCATGTTTGCCCCTTGGGGCATTCAAGGCAACAAACAACCACATACATCTGATTTCTAATTTAGTGAGACATAAAAAGCTGTGTGATAATTTTGTAGTGATTGAAAAAAAAGGATACGTTTGAGATTGTTGGCAGGGGTGAGCAAAAGTGTGACCGACTCAGCGCAGAGATGATCGAAGAGATTACTTCGTAGTCTATCAGTGTTGTGACGAGCGTTGGCTAATGGTAACGAGTACATATGTGTGTAGTTGTGGTGTGTGTGTGTGTTTGCGCGTTGGTTTGGATTATGGGTGTAATTTGTAAAACAGATGTGACAGTAATAATGGAGTTCACATCAGTGAGGTTAGTTTGAAACGGAACACACGGACGTTTTTGGAGAAAAAATTAAATTTTGATGAACCATGAGATCTTCATTGAATAGTAAACTAAACATCAGCAAAGCATCAAAGCAATTATTAATAAGGTTTGAAAAGCTTGACTTACTATGTTAAATAGTGGATTGAAGGCTGAAAACGTCATTTACAAATTACATCTGAGATGGGGAGGGCGGGTGGGGGGAGTACTGAAAGTGTGGATGACAATTAAAAAAAAAATGCTGAGTGACAACAGGGAGGTTAAAGGCTGCCCTTTTCGTAGCGTTAATTAATTACTTTACATGTGCCAATAATGTTATAAAACTGTACCTAAGGGGATATAATAACGATTGGCTGTAGCTTTCGAACACAGAAACAATTATTTCAGTATTGCAATGCAAAGTGGTTTTGATAGTGTCAAATGTAAACAGAACAGTCTCAAAGTGAAAGTGGATGTTTTCCGGAAATTGCGAAGTTAACAAGAATACAGAAAAGCGCGCTTTCCTGCTTAGCACAATACGCTACCGCGCTAATCTGGCGTGTCAATAATATCACTACGTTTTGGACGTGGAAGGTGAGCGATTTCCTTCACGCGGGGATTGACGACGCTGTAACAGAGACTGAAGAGTAAACATCTGTGTACTCGACAGTCTCTGGCTGTACTGTCTGTGTTGACGGTTTAAAAATAGCCCAACCTCTGCTTTGAGACCCATGTTCACTACACCGCCCTCAGCTAATTCAAGAAATCACCCCCCCCCTCCTGCTAGGTACACGTGCACTCAAGTTAACCTCTGCTTTGACCTGTGTGCCAAGAGTCAGATGAGAGAGAAAGCGAGAGCGAGAGAGAGAGAGACACACACACATAGACAGAGACAGACATAGAAAGACAGAAGCGGAGAGACTCAGAGGGAGACACAGACAAAGACATACATACAGAGAGAGAGAGAGAGAGAGAGAGAGAGAGAGAGAGAGAGAGAGAGAAAGAGAGAGAGAGAGAGAGAGAGAGAGAGAGAAAATGTAACTGATCTCGTGAGAACGGTTGAGGCCTTGCAAGGTTTTGACGGCAACAATAATTATTGTAGTTCTCTAAGACTTTATTTCTGTTTGATTTGTAATATGTTGGGAAGACATATTATTTAATTGATCATCAAAATAAAACATAATACAAAACGACACAACATTATTAAAATCATTATTGGCCAACGTTGAACGTTTACGAAGGCCTCAATCTTCCCGCGCCGTAGACCAGATTAATAGGTGCTTGATTTTGGTATTTTGATTTTACATAACATTAAACCTTTCTTGGGGTTCATGGTCATGGCAACAGCCATAATAATATTATATCATGTATAATATTACATTTCAGCATATGTGAATTACATGTCATCATACCAAAATGTCACACGCTTTCCTTCTTTGCCACTACTAAAGCAAACGTGTGCAAGATTGTATGTTACACGCTTTGGAGCATGTGCAAGAACGGATTCAAACTCGAAATCGTCCCCCCAAAAAACCCAAAATGCACACACGACTTTTATTTCTCCTGCTGTTATCGTTTCTTCTCTTTACAAATTCTTCAACGCTCAGAATACTGAAAACAGCATCCCAGACGACAGTACTGTTTCCATACGCGAATTTAGCTGCCCTTGGAAAGTGGCTCGCTCAGGAGGCCTGTTAGTCTGACACTATAAGGACAGAGTTGTGAACATAGATGACAAAGATCCCGGAAAGAACAAACATTTCGCGGATGCAGACACAGAAAGACGTCATGAAGATTGCGATGCTTCAAAAGATACAGACTGTGACGATGACTGTGACGTCATTCACATATTCCGAGACGTCATTTATAGTTGTTCGGTCACTTTCGTCAAAAAGTAGATCTCTCCACAATGGCTGCTCCTGTGTTTAGGTTTATCAAGCGTGAGTACGCAAAACGTGTTTGTTCTCTCCTCTGTTGAAGCTGTGAGACATAATCGCCATTACGAGCTAGTCGTGTGACAGAGAGTTTTCTTGCACACTCGACCGCTGCTGTTTCACTCCGGCTAAAGCCGTCGTGAAACATCTACAGTCTCGTGTGCAAGAAAACTCTCTGTCACACGACTAGCTCGTAATAGCGGGTACTGTCATACATTTTTATTCCCACATCATTCTGATTGATCACAACCAAACCTACTATCAGTGTGTTACGGCTGGTACTTGCGTGTAATTGTCTGTGTGTGTTTATGCTCCCAACAGAAAAATGCGTGTGCTACTCTGTTTACAAACTCCCGTCTCACACACACACACAACACTCAAACAAGGCACAAAGACTGAACACAATTCCTGCCCTTTGCCCTCGTACCTATATTCAAGTAATCACAAGTATTAACCAGTCATTACAACAAAATATAAATATAATATCTCACATCCACTCAAAAGACTCTTTCATTCAATACAACATATTATCTCGAGTAGGATGAAATGAAAGTCTCTCCCTCGACGATGTCGTCCTTGTTGACTCTCAGTTCAAGGATCACACATACTTAACTAATTCATGTGTCGACTCACAATTCAGTGGCTGCACACATTATTCTGGATTCGTCCAATCCTTTTCCACATACACAGTTCTGTGGGTGCGCACACTCTCCTAGGTCGCACAAATCTGTTTACTCACGAATCAGCGGGTCCAACACTTGCACCATATCACACCCATGACATGTCGACATTCATGGTGATATGGGGTACACACCAGATGCAAGTTCTCCAGCGCTGCGTTACAACCCTGCGCCGACTCTACTGGTCCTGGCCGCAAGGAGGGGACGCTCCTCTTCTCACCTCGTCTACCCTTCGGTCGAGCGCGCCCTGCTCCCACCGGGATGCTGTGTAGAAAGTTTATGCTACCGTAAGTTTCAATTCTAAGATAAACTTCTCCACATAATAATACTTCCATTCTTTCTCAATATTATTCAATTATCCATCAGCTAACTTATGCTGTTATATTATTTACATCAACTCATTTACAAGTAACTTCATTACAACAGAACATACAACACTCTATTCAAAATGGCTGACAACAGCTCACGCTTTCCACCCATTTCACAACATGACTCCCACAGTCATTTCACATGTTAAGGTTACTGAACAAAAATACAATTCAATAAATACCTGTATTCTCACAGCATTTGAATCATATCAGATTCATTCCACAGTAGCCACTAAACAGTTGACTCACTGCTCCTTGAGAAACATCTTACAACAGTGTAGAGTAAACACACCCTCTCCCGAGAGCGATTTCAGATGTTCTACCGAATATCAATATGGCCGCTTCAAGGTTATCATATTTTAGTCATCTTCTTTCTCATTGGCCAATAGTAGCCAATGACAATACAGTTCACAAAAATCAGCTCACTATCTCAACATGTGACACTCCTATCACGCAGTCGAGCCGTGATAACTAAAAGTATGGCTAGCCAATCTGTACACATGTATTAAATACGTTTAATACTGAATTATGTACAAATCCATTTGTCACACAGTGGACACATCCAAATGCAAGCGCCTGTTCTTGACAACTTGCCACTGATCTAAAAATATAGATCAGTGCAACTTGCTGGGTCCTTTGCCGCCACAGACACTGTTTGGCCTGTAGGTAAAATGTACAATGTATTTTCTGATTTGTGCACAAAAGCTTTTTTACATTTAGTCAAGTTTTGACTAAATGTTTTAACGTAGAGGGGGGAATCGAGACGAGGGTCGTGGTGTATGTGTGTCTGTGTGTGTGTGTGTGTGTGTGTGTGTGTGTGTGTGTGTGTGTGTGTGTGTGTGTGTGTGTGTGTGTGTGTGTGTGTGTGTGTTTAGAGCGATTCAGACTAAACTACTGGACCGATGTTTATGAAATTTGACATGAGAGTTCCTGGGTATGATATCCTCAGACGTTTTTTTCATGTTTTTGATAAATGTCTTTGATGACGTCATATCCGGATTTTCGTGAAAGTTGAGGCGGCACTGTCACGCTCTTATTTTTCAACCAAATTGGTTGAAATTTTGGTCAAGTAATCTTCGATGAAGCCCGGACTTCGGTATTGCATTTCAGCGTGGTGGCTTAAAAATTAATTTATGAGTTTGGTCATTAAAAATCTGAAAATTGTAAATAAAACCAATTTTTTTTATAAAACGATCCACATTTACGTTCATCTTATTCTCCATCATTTTCTGATTCCAAAAACATATAAATATGTTATATTTGGATTAAAAACAAGCTCTGAAAATTAAAAATATAAAAATTATTATCAAAATTAAATTATCGAAATCGATTTAAAAACAATTTAATCTTATTCTTTGTCGGTTCCTGATTCCAAAAACATATAGATATGATATGTTTGGATTAAAAACACGCTCAGAAAGTTAAAACGAAGAGAGGTACAGAAAAGTGTGCTATCCTTCTCAGCGCAACTACTACCTCGCTCTTCTTGTTAATTTCACTGCCTTTGCCATGAGCGGTGGACTGACGATGCCACGAGTATACGGTCTTGCTGAAAAATGGCATTGCGTTCAGTTTCATTCTGTGAGTTCGACAGCTACTTGACTAAATGTTGTATTTTCGCCTTACGCGACTTGTTTTCTTGTTTTAACATAACAATGTTTAATGTCACTGTATGTTTGAAAGACCATGGTCACATTTGTAAAACTAATGTTAAATTAGAAAATAAATAACATTTTGGTTCATGATTTTTTCCTACACCTGTGCTGAAAATAAGAAATAAAAATGTTGGTATATAAGTCACTCAAATGCAGTATAGAATGAATGGTTTGAGTTTGTTGCGGTTGACCCTGCACAAGGATGGATGTCACAACTTCCTGTGTACACAAACTGATGACGTATTTCACACAAAAATGGCGCTGCCCATGGTCAACCTCAAAACTAACCGTATGAATGGGGGCCTCTTGGCCCCCATAAAAAGCGCAAACACCCGCTCGACTCCTTAGTTGCGCATGTGAAAGATGCAGTGTTTGACCGAGTGAGCGAGCGAGTGTGTGTGTGTGTGTGTGTGTGTGTGTGTGTGTGTGTGTGTGTGTGTGTGTGTGTGTATGTGTGTGTGTCTGTGTCTGTGTGTTGTTGTTGTTGTTGTGCGTGTGTTTGTGTGTGTGTGTGTGTCTGTGTGTGTGTGTGTGCGTACGTGTGTGTGTGTTTGTGTGTGTGTGTGTGTTTTTGTGTGTGTTTCTGTCTGCCTGTGTTAAGCGGGTGTGTATGTGTGTCTGTGTCAGTGTGTGTATGTGTGTGTATGTGTGTGCATGTGTGTGTGAGTTTGGGTGGGAGGGTAGGATGAGAGGAAGTCGGAGGTCACAAGAGGCTATAAAATAGCACATTTGTAAGCAAGCACTGTGCATGCGTGTAAAGAGGGATTTGTTTTTTCCTTGTTGACCACGCAGTGTGAAGCGAAGTTATCTTTTGACCTTCCCATCAGCAATCAATGATGCAGTCTCAATAATGCAAAGATAAGACATTCATAGTTTCAAAAGCAAAAATAACAAACATCAACAACATCAAAATGGAAAACATCAAAATCGAGTTGGATAACTATACACTTGTATCAAAGTTGGTCTGTTCTGCTATTAAGAGTTTCTGTCTGTCTGTCTGTTCGTCTCTCTGTCTCTCTGTCCATTGGTCTCTTTGTCTGCTTGTTTCTTATCCTTGTGAAATCCTCCTCCTCCTCCTCCGGTTGACAGCCAGATTCTGAGGAGAACGTGAGGCTGGATTGGACACACCCTCAGGGAACCAACATCCAGCATCACCCGCCAGGCTCTCACCTGGAACCCGCAGGGGAAAAGAAAGAGAGGGAGGCCGAGAAACAGCTGGAGGCGTGACACAGAGGCAGAACAAAAGAGGCAAGGCAACAGCTGGACAGAAGCGGAAAGGACAGCCAAGAGCAGAAAGCGATGGAGAAACGTCGTCGATGGACGTTGCTCCGCTGGGGTCAAAGGGCCTAAGTAAGTAAGTAAGTAAAAAGGATACACAGTTCAAACATTAGAAACAAATTTCCCAACCTCACAGCATTTTTTTTCTCTTTCGAACTAAGCATATTCTAGAGTTCTGGTGAATCTAATATCCAAAGGCCGCGGACTTCACTCCAAACAAAAACTATTTTGAAATTAACTACAGTCTCTTTGGCATACATGTTTTTCATTTGAAGAAAATCATTGTGGTATTCTTTTTAAAGAATTCTTCTTTAATGTGGAATATATTGTTCTCAGTCGTGTGCCACCTGAAAATTAAAAAGGCAGTCCGTTTTCTTTTGGTTTACTACTATTTTATTTTCGATAGGTACAGGGTGTCTCACAAAATTTTTAACCCTTTTAAACAGCTTTATTTCATGAACCAATCAACATATTTACAAAA
>NW_027127001.1:20000-29799 GCF_037325665.1 Littorina saxatilis | reverse complement strand
CCCCCCCCCCCCTCGTCCGCCCCTGCACACACAGTAAGCATAGGGGACACGGTGCAAGAGTGGGAGACACTAGATCTAGATCTGTCTGTCTGTAGCCTACTTACGGGGACACGCCTTCCGAGATCGACACTGCGCTAGCGGCTTTCGACAGCGCTTCCTCGCGCACACACTGGAAACACGCTGTGCAGATCAACCTGTAGGATATCTCCTTTGGTATCTTCTTTATTAATTTTTCTGGAGCTACAAAGCCGAACAATGAGAAATCGTCTTCCCCGAATCGGCGAACTGCAGCTCGGTGAGAACTGTATCTATACCACAATCCTTCACTCGATCGGACCTAACCTGGACCCCTGACCTGGTCTACATACCACACACGACACAAACCAGTCACCTGTTTTTACCCCCCCCCCCCCCAAAAAAAAAAAAAACACCACCCATTTTCTTTGGATACACACTTTAACTGCATACGTGCCGACGAAATGTTGATCAGTGCTTCAATACTTTGAAGCTTTTGCTTGGATAATAACCAGGTAAAATGAGTATTTCGGTGTTTAGTCAACTGTTAAAGTTTCTACCACAGACATACATACACACATACCTACATACATACATACGCACGCACAGACAGACAAAGTTACGATCGCATAGGCTACACTTACGTGAGCCAAAAACAGGCACGCGGACAAAGCCGTAGCCACATAAACACACTGAAGGACTGTGTGTGTGTGTGTGTGTGTGTGTGTGTGTGTGTGTGTGTCGTGTGTGTGTGTGTGTGTGTGTGTGTGTGTGTGTGTGTGTGTGTGTGTGTGTGGGTGTGTGTGTGTGTGTGTGTGTGTGTATTTGTGTGTGTTTGTTTGTGTGTGTGTGTGTGTGTTGTGTGTGAGAGAGAGAGAGAGAGAGAGAGAGAGAGAGAGAGAGAGAGAGACAGAGAGAGACAGAGAGAGAGAGAGAGAGAGTGAGCTCACTGAGAACTGTATCACCAGAGGATAAAGGGTTTGGGCTTAATTTAACATGACGATTGTCTGTGAGAGAGAGAGTCTGGAGTCTGGAGTCTGGAGTCTGGATGATTTATTGATTAGGCCTTGGGCCCATTTCAATTCGGGGTAGTGTGTGAGAGAGAGAGAGAGAGAGAGAGAGAGAGAGAGAGAGAGAGAGAGAGAGAGAG
This sequence comes from Littorina saxatilis, assembly GCF_037325665.1. Classification (NCBI taxonomy): domain Eukaryota; kingdom Metazoa; phylum Mollusca; class Gastropoda; order Littorinimorpha; family Littorinidae; genus Littorina; species Littorina saxatilis. Next base: position 28,634 of record NW_027127001.1, on the reverse strand, counting down.
AGAGAGACACGCACATTTACGCACACAAACAGACAGACAAACAGACACACACACAAACAGACACACACACACACATTCACACACACACACAGACACACACACACACACACACGCACACACACACACACACACACACACCACCACCACCACCGTCACAACCACACCACTCCTCCAACCCGCCTCCCCCTCCCTCAACTACCCCCCCCCCCCCCCCAAACAACCCCGCCCCTTCAAGAATCCACACACCATTACTGACACCAGCACACGCAATACAGGACGTTACAGGGACGCTAATAGAGGTGTATATACACAACTATCTGCACGGGGCAGGGAGGATGTAGGCTACCAAACATTTACTTTGAACTTGCTTTGATTAAGCGACTGTTTGCCAGGGGTGGCAGGAATCTCCATCCTTCAACCAGACCCTATCTGCCCCCTACCTGTATCTTTTGAGAGCACAGCTTTCACCGCGCGCTATCGGCATGTCATGCCAGTTTATAATCACCAGGCGGAAAATATTTACACGCGTTGATATTTTCACATCTTTTGAGTTTTTTGTTTGAAGATAAAACACAAAAAATGAAAAAAAACAAATGAGTTGAAAACGCAGCGTGGAAGTTTTGGAGCATTTTAGGAGCTGTGTTTATGTGCGATTTTTTTTTACTACTGACTTTGCTGTGAAATACAGGGTTAACTGAAAAATCGACATCCCATGTAAACCATCTTGCACAGAAGTGCCACTCTCATCCTGCCACTCTCACACGTGTCAAAAACTACGAGCATGGCTGTTTCCTGTGCAGGTATTTTTTTAGAATTAATTCATCACTTTAAAACTTTCGTCAGTTACACAATTATTTCAGAAAAAAATCTCACTTGGCACAGACAGCAACCATACTGTTGATTGTTGGTGTGGGTCGGGGTAGCAGGCTGTAATTGCCCCCACAACTATTGCCCATAACCCCCCTGCCCCCCCCCCCCCCCCCCCTGCCGACAAGTGAGTATCCCATATGTCGAAGAGGATAGAGGCTTTTTTGCCCGTGTCAGAGATTGGACAGGTCTGTGGTGGTTTACACGATCATGTAAGAGATTGGACAGGTCTGTGGTGGTTTACACGATCATGTAAGAGATTGGACAGGTCTGTGGTGGTTTGCACTATCGTGTAAGAGATTGGACAGGTCTGTGGTGGTTTGCACGATCGTGTAAGAGATTGGACAGGTCTGTGGTGGTGTACACGATCGTGTAAGAGATTGGACAGGTCTGTGGTGGTTTGCACGATCGTGTAAGAGATTGGACAGGTCTGTGGTGGTTTACACGATCATGTAAGAGATTGGACAGGTCTGTGGTGGTTTGCACGATCGTGTAAGAGATTGGACAGGTCCGTGGTGGTTTACACGATCGTGTAAGAGATTGGACAGGTCCGTGGTGGTTTACACGATTGTGTAAGAGATTGGACAGGTCTGTGGTGGTTTACACGATCGTGTAAGAGATTGGACAGGTCCGTGGTGGTTTACACGATCGTGTAAGAGATTGGACAGGTCTGTGGTGGTTTACACGATCATGTAAGAGATTGGACAGGTCTGTGGTGGTTTACACGATCGTGTAAGAGATTGGACAGGTCTGTGGTGGTTTACACGATCGTGTAAGAGATTGGACAGGTCTGTGGTGGTTTACACGATCATGTAAGAGATTGGACAGGTCTGTGGTGGTTTACACGATCATGTAAGAGATTGGACAGGTCTGTGGTGGTTTACACGATTGTGTAAGAGATTGGACAGGTCCGTGGTGGTTTACACGATTGTGTAAGAGATTGGACAGGTTTTTGGTGGTTTACACGATTGTGTAAGAGATTGGACAGGTTTGTGGTGGTTTACACGATTGTGTAAGCGGGTAGGAAGGTGTCTGTTGAAGCACAGGTTTCACTGCACGCTGTCAGATTGTTATGTTGTTGTTGTTTGTTGTTTGTTGTTGTTGTTGTTGTTGTTGTTGTTATTGTTGTTGTTATTGTTGTTGATAATGATGATGATGATGATGATGATGATGATGATGATGATGATGGTGGTGGTGATGATGTTGTTGTTGTTGTTGTTGTTGTTGTTTTTGTTGTTGTTGATGATGGTAATGACGATGATGATGATGATGATAATGCTGTTGTTGTTGTTGTTGTTTTTGTTGTTGTTGATGATGGTAATGACGATTATGATGATGATAATGAAGATGATGATGTTGTTGTTGTTGTTGTTGTTTTGTTGTTGTTGTTGTTGTTTTTGTTGTTGTTGTTGATGATGATTTGGATGATGATGATGATGATGATGTTTTTGATCATGATTTTAATGAGGATGATGATGATGACGATGAGGTTTTTGTTGTTGTTCTTGTTGCTAGTGGTGGTAGCCTATACCAGTACGGTAATCATCGAAGGGCGACAGGAAGCTACGTCGAAGTGGGAAGCAGTGACATTTGAATCTAACTACTAGGAAGTGTCACTTGTAATGTCAATGGCACCACTTTATTTTGCAGGCTGGTGGTTGCTTGTTGGCCGCTTTCGTTTGTTCATGTCCCTTATTCAGCCTATTTGGCCATTCGGGGCCGATTCTTCTTCTTCTTCTTCTTCTTCTTCTTCAGCGTTCCAGAGTTTTCTGGTTACGTGTGAGCTCGTTCGCTTTCGTTGAGTAGGCATGCTGGGTATTTTTGTGTGTTTCCATAACCCACTGAACTCCGACATGGATTACAGGATCTTTTCCGTGCGCACTTGGTCTTGTGCTTGCGTGTACACACGAAGGAGGTTAAGTCACTAGCAGGTCTGCACATAAGTTGACCTGGGAGATCGTAAAAATCTCCACTCTTAACCCACCAGGCGGCAGCGACCGGGATTCGAACTCACGACCTCCCGATTAGGAGCCCGACGTCTTACCACCACGCCACTGCGCCCGCACTGGGGCCGGTTCAATAGACGGTGTTCGGAAATAACTCTGTCGGGTGTGAATGGTTTGTGAAAACGTGAATACGATGGGTGTTCTGAAAGAGCTTGGACTCCAAGCTCCTGGCAATGCCTCATGATATTTACAATTACGTATGCATACTGCAATCTTTCATCGGCTGTGACACAAAATGTCATGTATATCGAAGTTTCCTCTGCAAAGAAAACAGTTTTGAAAGAACACTACCTGTCTATGTTTACTTGCCTGTCGTGGAACTAAAAAAACAAAGGGAGTTTAGAACCATGATGCATACAAAATCTCATAAAGGATTGTTGTTTCTCACACCTACTGCATATTGTGGGAATTGTTTGGGAAGAACGCTCCTTTCAAAACGAGAACTTACAACTTGTATACTGAATTAAATTTGGGTAGACAGATCTTCAGATATGACACCCACCCAGACCGACAGTTGTATACTGCCGTTGTAAAGTCGACGAGAGATGATGCACGAATAACACACACGGAGGTGAAGGACCCATAGATAATTGAAACGGCACCCATAGATGTGATGATCTGGCACAAGCCTTTTTGGGTACACAAGCGTCGAAGACAGCCTGTGGGTGCCCGTGCTCTTTCTGGTGTACACAAGCGTCGAAGACAGTCTGTGGGTGCCCGTGCTCTTTCTGGTGTACAAAAGAGGGTATGTCTTGAAATGTGCATAAACATGCTGTGCAATTGTCACTAATGAGAGTGTAAGGCTCTTGGGGAGGTTGTCACAGGATGGGGACTTGGGTCTACTAATCTGACCCCGGGCAACACATCAATCAGCCGTTTAGGTGTTCCTACATGGCTTCACTGTGACCCCTGTCAACTATTGGTGATCTCGGAAAACTGGCAAGAAGAAGGTGGTCCCAACTTTTTTGAAAATAAGGACAAATCGTACGGTTACCTTATTGCCTGCCAGTGGTGTTTTAAAGCTTGGCGCCAAACACGGCTACTCAGTCGAGGGTTGGTGCTACACCATGGCAATGTCCCGTTTTACAGAGCTTTCAAATAAATCGAATTTCTACCAGCTTAGGGTGTTCGACTGATGTTCCGTTCAATATATGTTCCTGAATTGAATTGTTTAGTCAAGGAGCACGTGTGGAAAGCTTGCCTCAATCGCGTGTGTATTTGCGTATGTAGCACGTGCATGTGTGTGTGTGTGTGTGTGTGTGTGTGTGTGTGTGTATGTGTGTGTATGTGTGTGTGTGTCAGTGTGTGTGTGTGTGTATGTGTGTGTCAGTGTGTGTGTCAGTGTGTGTGTGTGTGTGTGTGTGTGTGTGTGTGTGTGTGTGTGCGTGCGTGTGTGTGTGCGCGCCAGTTTGTATGAGTGTGACAAACTTCTCAGTGAATAATATTATGTTCATGTGTTTGTGAGTGTGTGTATTTGTGTGTTGTGTACTTGCGTGCAGGCTCATGCATGTGCCACGAGTTACCGTTGTGGACGTGCACACGCAGCATATTTCACGGTTTGTTTTTTACAGTACAGCCAAATCAGTGACGGGAAAAACACACAAAGAACGGAGGAAGGAAAAGAGGGGTTCTCGACTGGCATGCACAGTGTGATTTATCACAGTGCAACATCCAAAACCTTATGTCATAATTCAGACGTCTGTGGCTTTCTGAATGAAAAGCCAGCTGCTGCCAAACACAAGCCGGGAAGCTGCTGGATAGTTCACTTTCGTGCACAGCCGATAGCTTAGAGTGCAGACTACCATCAACTCTGAAAATGTGCACTTGTGCTGTTGGGATCATTTGCATTTGCAGCTATCTCGCGAAAAGTCACGCGGTCTGTCTGCCCCCAAAACTGAAGTGAGTATCGAAGGCCTGCATGATATGAGTCCATCAGAACATTCATGACTTCGAGGGAGCGTCAGTAAACTGGATATTGTGTCTATTCATGTTAACTACGCCGCTTGATCACAAAATAAAGCATTACTTTCTGCACCTTAAATAAAAACAAAAAATAATATCCGTGTTACTTTTCTCAAACTTTCAGTATTTCCCGAAAGATTTTTCTTTTGGCTGGCTATTTGGCTCACTTTCTGGATAGAGGATTTCTTTTATTAAGGAAACATGACAACGTTTGGGTACCCCCAAAATCCACCTGGCAGCGACAGAAACCTGAGCACGTTTCCCAATTTATAAAGAATTGACAACATTTTTGAATGAGATAAAATTAAACATACAGAACAACATATCAATGCCGTATCCAATGCAGGTAAAAAAAATGTTTATGGTTATCTAGCGTAAATCCAAAAACAAAGAGACTGCCAACGTTCCAAAATTCAGAATAAAAAACCCACGAAAGATATGCTGTTGGAACGTTTAATTATTGACAAAACAAAACATTACGTTCAAAATTGTTAATTGGCGGTTTTCCCCCCGTCACGCCATTCCAATAGAGGCTAGTGTCAACCGCCACGTTAGTGTTCAAAAACTGACAGGAGTTTTGTTGTTGTTGCAATTTGACGAATGCAATTTAGCTCAGTAGTTAGGAGTTGGAAATCTAGCTTGAACCGGCTGCCGTCTTGAGGGTAGAGATTTTTGAGATATCACAGGTCAGACTATGCTAGACCTGCTGGTGTCGTGTCCCCCTTCGTGTCAGTGTACACGCACGCACGGACAAGACCAAGTACGCACGAACAACATCATGTATTCCATGTCAAAGTTCGGTGAGCTATAGACACACGAAAGTACCAAGTATGCACCCCCTCACACAAAAACAAACAAACAAACAACAACAACAAAACCGCATGCTAAAAAGACGAGTACGTTTGCCAGCTATTCGCGTGCAGTGAAGACAAGATCCAGTGCCTTTCCTGTCCCGGACTGCTGAGCGAAGACCCAAGAATGGTCCATGGTCTTCGACGTCTCTGAACGAAAGACGAATAGGACAATGGCTTGGATTAATGTTGCTGTCAATGTCAGAGCGGTCAGCTGTCCATGGACTCTTTCCATCATGGGACAATCAGGAATGGTGTGGATGAACAAGAGAGCACGTGAACAACATGTAAAGGCGGTGTCACGATTTCATCTTTCGCCTGTGTACATATTTCCCCCTCGACATGTACTCAAGACTGAAATGTTGTTTCCTGGTAAAATTAAGAAGTGAAATTATTTATGGACGAAAAGCATGTCAGTTTCTTGCATGTGAAGAAAATTGGTGGTAAATTTTAATAGATTTCACCCCCAAAATCGAATTCTTCGAAAACGTGTACTGAGTGGTTACGTCCCTTGAGTAAGAAGGAAAACATTTTAGGATGAATCAAATTTCTAAGTTAAATAAAACAAATTGGTTGGACAAATTTGGCCCCATGAATGTAAGGTACACAAGGTCGCTCATCAGTACTATCGAAGGGTGTTTTTTTTGTTCAGTGTAGAGTTTATACTAGATCAACGAGGCCGATAAGCGAAATATCACCACGGCGAAAGATGAAAACGTCACAGCGGTCCTGAATTCAGCCCGAAGTCGACTTTTTACCGAAAACGCAGTGCCTAAGCTTCGTGCGGCCAGCTTCGCCTAGCATACTTCGCGTAGTCGACTTCTCCCAGGCTTAACAGAAAGTTTGAACGAGGAGTAAGTTGAAAACCAAGACAAGAAGCCACACGACTCCATACTGAGCGGGTGTCGTTATCGCATGAAACCAGAGAAAACTTCCATCAAGAATAATTATTGCCGCCCGGGTCTTCGGATTCTCCACGCCTTCTCTTCCTTTCCTGCCTCGAATACTTCTTCTTCGTTCAACGGCTGAAACTCCCACGTTCACTCATGTTTTTTGCATGAGTGGGTTTTAACGTGATATGACCGTTTTTACCCTGCTAGTCAGGCAGCCAAGGGAAGCATGCTGGGTATTTTTGTGTTTCTACTAACACACCGAACTCTGACATGGATTACAGGATCTTTTCCGTGCGCACTTGGTCTTGTGCTTGCGTGTACACACGAAGGCGGATAAGGTACTAGCAGGTCTGCACATAAGTTGACCTGGAAGATCGGAAAACCAGGCGCGACCGGGATTCGAACCCGCGACCTTCCGCATAGGAGGCCGATTCGGTCTAGCTAGGCCACTTCGCCTCGAATACGAAAACGAAGGAAAATGTTATACCGTTTTACCGAGGGTCGTTGACTCGTTTTTGCATGCAACAAGAAAACATTCCCAACAAGCGTTACCCCTCCCACCCCCTCCTCCCCTCTCTTTTTACCCCATTCTCTTTTTACTCCCACAACATGCAAAACTCGCACCGGCGCCGGTCACACCGCTAACTCACTCCAGCTGATACAAGCTACGTTTTGTCTCTGTTTTCAATGCAAACACACAAGACTGTCACCGACATTTACCACAGCAAAACGAAAACATTGAAATAAATTAAAACAGAGGTTAGACGCCAAAACAGGGGAAAGCAGCACACGAGGGAAATTCCCCCCAAAAGAGGCAAAGGAAGATCAACAAGGAAGGACAGGAAGGTAGTAGGAAGGAGTGATGGAAGGAAGGCAAGAAGGAAGACTGGTGCATGTGGTGGTGTTGTGTTGCCTGGTCTTCTATTACTAGCCGGCCTGCTATGCCAGTGCAAGGTCGGCCTGCTATGCCAGTGCAAGGTCGGCCTGCTATGCCAGTGCAAGGTCGCATATTTATCTGAGAATGAAGAAAATTTTCCTACATATTTCTCTTGCTTTTGTTTTTAGTTCTTTTCTTTCTTTCTTTTTTTCACCTACTTTAGATAGTTTTCTCTCAACCAGCGTCTGTACACATAACAAACAAACAACAACAAAAAACACAGAAAACACACCAAAGAAACATAGAAACAAACAAGCAAACAAACAAACAAACAAACAAACTCGACAAATCAAACGATGAAAACACACACCCACACACACACACACACACACACACACACACACACACACACACACACACACACACCTCCCCCCCCACACACGAAGACCGTCATAGACACATACTCCCTCAGACAGACAGACAGAAAGACAGACAGACAGACAAACACATACACACACACACACTCACACACACACACACACACACACACACGCGCGCGCGCGCTCGCACATACGCACACACACACACACACACACACTGACACACAAACACACACACACACTCACAAACACGCACACACACACACACACACACACACACACACACACACACGCACGCACGCACACACACACACACACACACACACACACACACACACACACACACACACACACACCAATACCACCCAAACTTTTTTGCACAAACTTGAAGGCGCGAAGCGCCTGAATTGAGGGCGTAAAGCGCCTGAACATGCTAGGGGGGTCCGGGGGGCATTCCCCCCTGGACTTTTGTTTTTTCAAGGAAGCAAAATGCTGCAATTTAGGGCCACCTGAGCTCAGAAACTGTCATTTAATCATCTCTCTCTCTCTCTCCCTCTCTCTCTTTCTCTCTCTCTCTCTCTTTTTTTCCCCCTGAAGGGGGGGGGGGGGGGGCCCGGGCCCTCTTAGCCCCCCCCCCCCCCCTAAATCCGCCACCGGAGCTAGGCAAGAAACGCGACACCGACGGCGTCACCCTCTGACCACGTACGAATCCAGAGTGTATGGTTTTCTCTGGCCATTCGTTAAAGACATCTGAGACGTTTACCCGAAGAGGAATTTTAAACATTTTGAAAGAGACCA
>NW_027127001.1:0-10000 GCF_037325665.1 Littorina saxatilis | reverse complement strand
GTTTTCTTCTGTTTGTAATCACATACACCGTTCATAGGTCTTGACTAGTCATCACAGTTTATTTAATTGGTTTACTGGCCTTGTGCCAAGCTCTTTCAAATAACTCATGTACATATCGCATCGCACTGTTTCTGAGTGCACTGGGTTGTCAGTCGAGCTTGATGGGGGTCGGTTGTGAGTAGGTATTGCATGGACATTGAACTTAAGTGTGCACGCATTGCGGGGGGATGAGAGTGGTGGGCAAGGGTGAGAGAAAGGGGGGGGGGGGGGGGGGGTAGGATATATCTACGTACGTTTTATGACTCGAGGAAGTGACATATGAATTCATTTTGGTAACTAGTCAGTCGCTTAACTTAATTAATTCGCTTGCATTTGTAAGTGCCGCGTTGTAAGCCAGTGCATTTGTAAGTATGCCAGTGTGTGTGTGTGTGTGTGTGTGTGTGTGTGTGTGTGTGTGTGTCACAGTGTAGTGTTGTGTGTGTATGTTTGTGCGTGCGTGTGTGTGTGTGTGTGTGTGTGTGTGTGCCGTGTGTGTGTGTGTGTGTGTATGTGTGTGTGTGCGTGCGTGCGTGAGTTTGTGCCGTGTGTCAGTGTGTGTGTGCATGCGTGGATGTGTGTGTAGGTGGCTCGCACTCGCGTGTGCGCACATGTGTGCATGTGTGTGTACCTGTGTCAGTGTTGTGTTAAGGTTTAGAGTGACACGCGTAACTTTAGTGCTGACAACTACTGCCAGTTCTGGCCGAGTTGGCGGTGACATCACCAACAACTTGATTTCCACTTGCTCTACTTTTGTTTGAAACAGGATCATAAAGTGACACAGTCAATGAGTGATCACAAAAAAATGATAATAATATAACCAGATGTGCAAAACATAAAAAATGGCTCTTTTTTTCTAGAGAGCCGCCCCCCCCTCACACACACACACACTCTTTTAAGGAACATGCGGAGGGGAAAGACATTTCGTAGTTTCTTTTTACAAAAATATGAGAAAGAGCAGAGTAACACTCTATTGCAGGATGAAGGAATATGTTAAAAAATGTAGTATTCGTTATAAAACAAATCTTTTCTCGAGCGCCTGTATTCTTCTTGCATGGGCTGAGTCGGGGGAATTACATGCATGTTTTGAAAGGTCTGAAAGATACAATTATCTTCTCTTTTTTCCCCACGCATCTTTGCTTGAGTTACACTCGTGGTATATACAAGTGTATACTGATAATGTCAATGTGTCGAGCAATTGATTAAGAGGTCGTCAAATTTAAACTTCCAGACTGATATACTCATTACAAGTACTCCACATTCTTGCCCGTTTGTATAAATCCCTTTGAAGGGCCACATATTGCACTGGTAAATAAAACGCACTAAGACAACATAGACCGCGCTGTGTCTACTCGACAGGCGCGCAGCACGGATGTGAAATGATTTCATACACAACACCATACCCTTGGCAGCTGTCGGGCTGGCTAAAAACGACCACACCCAAAACATACACCACTATATATAACACTACCACGCTGCTGGCCTAACAAATGGCGCGCGCACGCACACACAGTCATAGAGCTGTAACGAGGCATTGACGATGCATACATTCGGCTTACCTATCAGTACAGTGGAACTTTCCCTTGGAGACCTCCACAAGTCTGAGAAAATCAGGAATTAAAAAGGAGGGAGTCTAAAAATCGGGGTAAATTAAGAGAGGTTATGAACAGAAAGTCTAAGAAAACAGGGTCTTACGATGGAGAAAGTCTTACATTGGGGGGGGTCTTAAAAGGGGGTTCCACTGTAGTGGCTTTACTTTAGCCCGAATCTGTAGGACTCACATGATCACTTACTTAATAAAGGCGAAGATCGGGAGGAATTTTTCTGCGAGTACGAAGATTTGATTAATGACCTCCAGACGCGCAACTGACACTCACACCCTCTATCCAACAAGTGCCTGGAACTGTTTAGATAAGCAGTAGTCTGGTTGTATCTCTGATTACTGGACCGAGAAAAAAGGGGAAGTCACTGTTTCGTTCACTTTCGTGTCTTCGTGTGAAATTGGAGACGGCGTGTAAATTAGCCTGTGGGCATAGGGAAGCTGGGTGTTGATAACTAATGATAACAGACTTGGAGGAACGAATCGCTGTAGCACATAGCAGACATTCTTTCAAAACTAAGTTTTGTTGAAACATACTAGTTGACGACAACAGCAAGGATTAGCTGTAAGACAGGACCTTGTGGGCCTAATGCTACTATCCATAGGAAGAATAGAGCAGGTCATGCATGTACAATAAGGACCATATTTTATACGTGGACATATTGATGTATACCTCAATTAAACATAGAGTTCTGATGTATTGTTTTTACAATGATGGGTACCTTAGCTAAGAAGTTGTTTTCATATAACATTACAATACAACTTTTGTTTTTAAAATACGATGAAACAGAAACGTGTTGCCTTGATTCGTAAGTGCATTTGGCGATGCAACTTGATAAAGAATACTATAAACACACAGACAGCAGACAGAGAAACAGACAGACAGACAAACAAGCAGTTTCTCTTGTGGAGAAACACGTTTTAAAGAAACATCTTGATGTGTTTCTTATTAGCGACTGCCAACTTGAAATGATCACTAGCTGCAGGTAATTCAAACCATGCTGTCACCACAAGGACAGAGACTTCTCTTGAGACCATATGTTCAACTCTCTGCATCTCTAGCAATCACATTAGATGGGATTGTAAGAATTGTAAGAAGCTGCATGATCACGGTTCTGTCACAGAAAAGGCCCCTTTCTGAAGCCGGAGTTTGAGTGACACCCAGTGAGAGAAATTTAAGTTTTACGCCCTCAAGGCAAAGCCATTAAGGGCATGTTCCCGGGTTTTAACCCGACTGATGAGATACACAGGTGTACTTATGGCAGAATGACCGAGGTCTTCTACGTGCCACTGTGGTGACACGGGGGTGACAGGGGGGTGGGGCATGGATACCGTCTCTGGGTCTGCACATAAAGTTGACCCGTGTCCGTCCCAGCCCGGATTCGAACCCGAGATTCTAGGATCACAAGTCCAGTGCTCTACCACCTGAGCTACCCGCGGGCCCCCTGTGCCACCCAGTGCTACAGAGCCTCACTAAACAGTCCCCTTCTCAAGCAGGACAGAGGGATGCACAGGTTGTTTTTTCAGAGACCCAAAATACCTATTTCAAATGCTATTTTCCACAGACGTCACCCCCCCCCCCACCCCCACCTGGCAAGTCCCTGTACCCCTTCCTCATGTTGGAACACATCCCGCGCATGCACTAGGCCCAGCCCTGGACGGGGTCTCAGCCTCGGACACTCTGTCTGGGCGTTCTCTTTGCAAGATGTACGGGTATAAGCAAGGGAGGTACTGTTGTATCTGTGGCGTGCATCACTGCTGACGGGGGGGGGCGGGGGGGGGGGTCAAACCCATTTGTATTGGAAGTTCATGTTCACCATGTTCCTGCCTATTTGCTTGTGACGAGATCTGTCTCCTGTCAGTCAAATGGTTATTTTCCTTAAATGATGGCCATGCGTGGTGCTACTGTTATTTTTTTTGTTCACATACCACTTCCACGTTGGTCACACACACCTATGACTATGATGACTTTGCAATACTCGGTAAAATTGCCGTGAAAATAAAATCCAAGTTCTCAGAAAAGGTGTGTTTGACATTGTTTCGTTGTTCGTATGTAGTTCGTTTTGAGACAAGCATTTGGCTTTGCCTTTGCCGCTAGGGTCGATGTAACATACTCCTATTTGTATCAGTTTGCCTTGAAGGTGAAGACGAAAATCGGCCAGATGGCCAGAATAGCGCGGTGCATTTTCCTGGAATGAGGGCTCTGTCTTCTGTAGTAGAACCAGAGAACGGAAGCGCGTCAGCCGCGACGGTGCCTGAGCTAAACATTGGCCGGTGTCACGAACTGAAACCTCTGCTGAACAATCCTTCTCATTGTGGTCAATGCGCATGCGCCAATCTTGGACTTAAACAATGCGACCCTTTGACCGAACGAACCATGGGTTAGGGTTAGGGTCCTGCTCGCAGCCCCGCACACGGCACTGTAAACATTCCCCCTCCCGTCACCTCTCTCGCCACCTTCCACCCTACCCTTGGTCTCATAACTGTAGCAGTTGAAATTGGACTCGATAATTAACATAGCACTGCCTAGGGCAATGGGTGTATTCGTTAAAGCCGTACACAGGCAGCACCAGCACGAAAACTCTCGCCCCAAGTGGCGCTCGCTTCATCAGTGCGCCGTCTCTCACCCACATCTTGCCCCCCGCGCTTTTCTCCTTCCTTCCCTTCAGACGTACCACGAGGTTCGGCCTTGCAGTGCTCCATCAGCTGACTGTGTTCTGAAACCTGCTCGAGTTTCAAAAAAGTTGTCGTGCGGTGCCTGTACCCTGTGTGGGCATTGTGTGTGAAGACAGGCGCAAAGTTTGAAAAGTCCGGTGGGCGTGGTCAGACTTACGAACACTGCCGAGGACAGAAGAGGAGGCGGGCAGTAGTAAACAAAGGCAAGCGACACTCAAAGCCACAACAGCTGGAACTGCGAGAGGGGCTCCCCCAACTCGGCAATTTGTTCAGGCAGGAAAAAAGACCAGAGTGAAGCCCCGGATTCCTTTTATTCCAGGCACAAAAGCTGCACCGCCTGTGTGTGAGGTTTGAGGCGAACAAGCTGTACAATGCATACTGCGCTAGCAGTGCTCTTTCCTGCTGTCAGTGCAGAGAGACTGAGAGCTAGAGTAACCGCTCGGAGCCGATCCCAAAGAATCTAAAGTACTGTTTGACGAGACGATCCAGAAATAGATGCGCTCTGACACATTTCATAACTTTTCCCCGTCCCACAAGCAGATAGCTTGACAAGCAGAGGGGAGAGCAATGCGTCACAATAGCAAAAGTGTCGTCTGCCAGAATTACCACCAACAGGCACGTGCAGACGACAATTAACTGACGGAAGGAACCTTTTCTGTTGTCCGCATGGCGAGAGCTGCAGAAGGCACGACACGCAATAAAAGGTCAGCTGGGGTTGTAAGGAGCGACAGGCCAGATTTATAGCGGCAATTTGGCGGGGCCGACAGCTCTGAAATTCTTTTAAGCCATGATGTCTGTGTGGAGGTTAAACAGCTCAGTGGAGTACCGCGGAGAGAGGGAGGAGCGACCACCTTGTGCACATTCGGATCTACACGGTGTCACGGTCTGCCAGATCATCACCGCCAAGCATCAGTATGGTCTACAAGTGCAGTAACTGCGATAACTCTGTGCGATATTTTACCTCCCTCTGTGTTTGTCTTCTAGACTTCACCATGTAGGCTCAACGAGTGTTGAAGTGTTCTTTCAGCCAAACTGGATGGCTCTGCTTACCTTCCTATTGTTCTACGAACATCGTTTATTACCACTGTCGTGAGTTTGTGTCAGTATTTATGATTGTTTTGGGCGCTAACTCTGACCACCCTTTTGGGTGCTTGACTTAACCCTCCCTCCTTACGTGAAAAAGGGAGGGACTGACCATGGAACGGAGTAAATTATAATTATCTGTCAACTTCGTTATGAGGTGTTATAAAGCAGTTACTGTACATGTAGTCAGATTTTGTAACATGAAGAGTTCGAATCTCTGCCTTTCGCAGTCATGACAGTGTCGCAGGGGTGAGCGCCGGGTTACTCTTTGTGTTGAAAGGATCTCGGCTGTTTTGATAAACAAGGCATCAGCAGATTATTTTGAATTGTTTGCCATACAAACCAAAAGCCGAAAATAATATTTGCGAGAAGTAAATCAGTGTGGGCTTATTGTGTTTTGCCTTAGAAAACGAAAGGTAGATCATTGTGTCTGGGTGTTTCTCTGAGTATATGGTCGTCGAAAAGGTGGTGGACCTTCTAAAGCTGCTGCTGTGTTTCTGTGTTGGGTATCGCTACTTGGCCCTTAATTGGCTGAGATCAAAGTGTGATATTTTTTCTCATAAGCATCATCACAAATTGATAGCCCACTACAGCTGAATCTTCTGGAGAAAATAAAAGCATTGCAATCTCAAATCGTTCAGTGGTGCAACCTTCGTGCCATCAACATATTCAGTGATTCCAGTTGGCCAGTACGCCGACAGTGTCATCAGAATTGTGCTTCAGCAGTGAATATAAACCGTTCATCGATTTCAGTGGATTGTGACAGGCATCCAAACTGTCTTTGGCAGAAAGACCCTGAACAACGTATACGGATACCTTGATCTGCTTCCCGCGTGTCCTGAGCCGGTGGTGACTACCTGTGGTAGGACCCGCATTACTCAGGCCGTGACAGCGCCGTACCGGGTGTGTGGATCTACCCGGGGTGCGTCCAGAAGTGGTATGGCTAGGGGTGTCCACCTGGCCCCAGCTACCCGAGTATCACAATGGCTGCTGCGTGTTCCTGTCGTCATCCTCCTCCTGCTGCCTCTGCTCGCTAGCGTCGTTCTGTCAGCAAAGGTTAGTGAACAAGAACTCGACAACTGTATACCTGTTACCCAAGAATAGACATGCGGCTATTGGTAGGACGTCAGCTGGGCTCAGTTCTACCAAAATAAACTCAAAACTGAATGGCAGAATGCTTCCCTGCTAATTTTCAAGAAGTACACGTATCTAGAGGAAGAAAAAGCATGTCAAGAGCTTGCAACTGAAGCAGATTTGTGATGAAATTCGTTAGATTTGACTCTAAAATTTGATTTATTAAAAAACGCACCGGATGGTTACGTCCCTTGAATGAAAAGAAAGATTTAGCGTTGAATCAATTTCTAAGTCAAAATACCATTTTCATCACGAATTTGACTACATGAGTGGAATAGGGTGTCGACCCGCAGCACTGTGTAGGAGAGGGGGGCAGTCAGTATGAAGTTTATTTGAGATAAACAAGGTCGGCTGGCGTCCTTCCTATAGCCGCATATCAAGGATAGTAGCGTTAGGTCCATAAGGTCCTGCCTTACAGATAGACCTTGCTTCGAAACACACTACAGCGAAGAGCGAGCATAGAAAATGACATGGCGCATATGACTATGAGGATAATAAGGTGCGCAAGTCAGATAAAAAATCCGCATTACATTTATGCTGAACTCCCCCGTCTGCACACATGTGCACGATAAAGATCCCAAACTCACAGGGTAGGTCTCGGGGCCTGGAAGACAGGAACATGGGGCCTGGAAGACAGGAACATGGGGCCTGGAAGACAGGAACATGGGGCCTGGAAGACAGGAACATGGGGCCTGGAAGACAGGAACATGGGGCCTGGAAGACAGGAACATGGGGCCTGGAAGACAGGACCATGGGGCCTGGAAGACAGGAACATGGGGCCTGGAAGACAGGAACATGGGGCCTGGAAGACAGGACCATGGGGCCTGGAAGACAGGAACATGGGGCCTGGAAGACAGGACCATGGGGCCTGGAAGACAGGACCATGGGGCCTGGAAGACAGGAACATGGGGCCTGGAAGACAGGAACATGGGGCCTGGAAGACAGGAACATGGGGCCTGGAAGACAGGAACATGGGGCCTGGAAGACAGGAACATGGGGCCTGGAAGACAGGACCATGGGGCCTGGAAGACAGGACCATGGGGCCTGGAAGACAGGACCATGGGGCCTGGAAGACAGGAACATGGGGCCTGGAAGACAGGAACATGGGGCCTGGAAGACAGGAACATGGGGCCTGGAAGACAGGAACATGGGGCCTGGAAGACAGGACCATGGGGCCTGGAAGACAGGACCATGGGGCCTGGAAGACAGGAACATGGGGCCTGGAAGACAGGACCATGGGGCCTGGAAGACAGGACCATGGGGCCTGGAAGACAGGAACATGGGGCCTGGAAGACAGGACCATGGGGCCTGGAAGACAGGAACATGGGGCCTGGAAGACAGGAACATGGGGCCTGGAAGACAGGAACATGGGGCCTGGAAGACAGGACCATGGGGCCTGGAAGACAGGAACATGGGGCCTGGAAGACAGGAACATGGGGCCTGGAAGACAGGACCATGGGGCCTGGAAGACAGGACCATGGGGCCTGGAAGACAGGACCATGGGGCCTGGAAGACAGGACCATGGGGCCTGGAAGACAGGACCATGGGGCCTGGAAGGCAGGAACATGGGGCCTGGAAGACAGGAACATGGGGCCTGGAAGACAGGACCATGGGGCCTGGAAGACAGGACCATGGGGCCTGGAAGACAGGACCATGGGGCCTGGAAGACAGGAACATGGGGCCTGGAAGACAGGAACATGGGGCCTGGAAGACAGGAACATGGGGCCTGGAAGACAGGAACATGGGGCCTGGAAGACATGAATATGGGGCCTGGAAGGTCAGTTTGTACAATACGGGACTTGTGATCCTCGGGTCACGGGTTGGAATCCAGGCTAGGACGGACACGGGTCGACTTTATTTGCAGACTCAAAGACAGAATCCCTGTCCTTCACCCATGTCACCCGCGCTGGGGTACGCTAAAGACCTCTGACAATATGTGCAGGTAGCTGACTACACATAAACACGCATACACCTCGGTAGAGTGACTCTTGTTGCTGCTAGCTTTTCACTGGAATGAAGCGACCCGAAGTTCCCAGCAATTTGACAACAGAGTAATGGAAATAAAAAATATAACACGCGCATAAATCCTCCTCCTCGATCCTCAGTCCTTCTCCTACTCCCCCTCCTCCCCTTCTCCTACTCCCCCTCCTCCTACTCCCCCTCCTCCTCCCCCTCCTCCCCTCCTACTCCTACTTTCATTTTTCGATAAATACCTTTGATGACGTCATATCCGGCTTTTTGTAAAAGTTGAGGCGGCACTGTCACACCCTCATTTTTCAATCAAATTGATTGAAATTTTGGCAAAGCAATCTTCGACTTTCACTGCCTTTTGCACTAGCGGCGGACTACGTTCAGTTTCATTCTGTGAGTTCCACAGCTTGACTAAATGTAGTAATTTCGTCTTACCCGACTTGTTTTTTTATCCGTGGCCACAGTACGCTGTATATCACCGATATGTCGCAATTATGCCTTTATGGTATGCCGCACATTGAGGCAAGTCCTGAGCTACCATGAAATACACCGTTTTTCTCTTCAAGTGTTTGACCACAACATTCTTGAAACAAAACTGTTTGTGTTAAAATTTGGTGTGTATTTGCTTCAATGTATGCAGAATAATATATATATGATCACATTCACACACACAATTGCTTTTAGATTGACTTTGTAACAATTATTAAATGAACAAGAAATTCCTCCGAGGTAGGAAAAACACCCCCGTTGGTCAAAGGGAAATAACCATTCTCACTGCCACCAACTGAGAAGGTTATTTCCCTTTGACCATGAATATGTTTCTCTATAAGTCCTTGTAGAATCTTAATCCACCAATAACTCCCTAACCGTGTGTTTGACTGGTCCCAATGTTTGTAAGGACCGTCTCAGGAATGTATAGAACCTGTTCACCAAGTTTGGTGACGATCGGTCCGTTCATTCTTGAGATCTATATGCGAACACAAACACACACCAAAACAAACAAACAAACACATCGAGCGAAACCTATACACACCCCTATACCGGGGGTGTAAAAATAGGCAAAACGATGAATCGAAACATGTTAATTCATGGATGTCAAGCTAATTTAAAAACTATTCATCAGAATGATTTGAACTTTTGCAGAAATGTTTTAGACATGCTAATATAATTTGTTATGTACGGGCTAAGGACTAGGACGGAAAGTTACAAATATACACATTTTCAAGTTTTCAGAAATGTACCCACAAAGTCAACAGTTGTGTCTCTTTAACATTCCTTGTTAGAGCTTAGGTTATATTATTGCGTGTGTGTGTGTGTGTGTGTGTGTGTGTGTGTGTGTGTGTGTGTGTGTGTGTGTGTGTGTGTGTGTGTGTGTGTGTGTGTGTGTGTGTGTAATAGAAGTATCCTGATTATTAGTAGTCTAATTATACATAAATATATACATGTGTAGTCGATATTGCGTGCAAACTTGTCATGTCACTAACGTGCTTATGGCTTTGC
>NW_027126998.1:0-1000 GCF_037325665.1 Littorina saxatilis | reverse complement strand
TAGAGCGATTCAGACCAAACTACTGGACCGATCTTTATTAAATTTTCCATGAGAGTTCCTGGGATTGATATCCCCGAACATTTTTTTCCTTTTTTTGATAAATGTCGTTGATGACGTCATATCCGGCTTTTCGTGAAAGTTGAGGCGGCACTGTCACGCTCTCATTTTTAAACCAAATTGGTTGAAATTTTGGTCAAGTAATCTTCGACGAAGCCCGGACTTCGGTATTGCATTTCAGCTTGGTGGCTTAAAAATTAATTAATGACTTTGGTCATTAAAAATCTGAAAATTGAAAAATATTATTTTTTTTATAAAACGATTCAAATTTACGTTCATCTTATTCTCCATCATTTTTGGATTCCAAAAACACATAAATATGTTATATTTGGATTAAAAACAAGCTCTGAAAATTAAAAATATAAAAATTATTATCAAAATTAAATTGTCGAAATCAATTTAAAAACACTTTCATCTTATTCCTTGTCGGTTCCTGATTCCAAAAACATATAGATATGATATGTTTGGATTAAAAACACGCTCAGAAAGTTAAAACGAAGAGAGGTACAGAAAAGCGTGCTATCCTTCTCAGCGCAAGTACTACCCCGCTCTTCTTGTCAATTTCACTGCCTTTGCCATGAGCGGTGGACTGACGATGCTACGGGTAGGCCTATACGGTCTTGCTGAAAAATTGCATTGTGTTCCGTTTCATTCTGTGAATTCGACAGCTGCTTGACTAAATGTTGTATGTTCGCCTTACGCGACTTGTTTTCTCAATATGTTTGTCTTTCCACCCTCTCTTTTGCTTTAGTAGTTTTTTTTGTTTTTTGTGGGTTTTTCCACCCCCGGTATAGGGGTGTGTATGAGTCATTCTCCAAAGCTGGTGAATTCTTAGGTCGGTCACTTGAAACAAAATTTTTACAGAAGCAAATATGGTCAGACCTTTCCCCCTGTTTATGTGGATAAAGATATGTTTGAAGAAGCACCCACAGCAAAATGAATG
>NW_027126997.1:0-2397 GCF_037325665.1 Littorina saxatilis | reverse complement strand
AAATCCAAACATATCATATCTATATGTTTTTGGAATCAGGAACCGACAAGGAATAAGATGAAAGTGTTTTTAAAATTGATTTGGAAATTTAATTTTGATAATAATTTTTATATATTTAATTTTCAGAGCTTGTTTTTAATCCGAATATAACATATTATATGTTTTTGGAATCAGCAAATGATGGAGAATAAGATAAACGTAAATTTGGATCGTTTTATAAATTTTTATTTTTTTTTACAATTTTCAGATTTTTAATGACCAAAGTCATTATTAATTTTTAAGCCACCAAGCTGAAATGCAATACCGAAGTCCGGGCTTCGTCGAAGATTACTTGACCAAAATTTCAACCAATTTGGTTGAAAAATGAGGGCGTGACAGTGCCGCCTCAACTTTCACGAAAAGCCGGATATGACGTCATCAAAGACATTTATCAAAAAATGAAAAAAACGTTCGGGATTTCATACCCAGGAACTCTCACGTCAAATTCATAAAGATCGGTCCAGTAGTTTAGTCTGAATCGCTCTACACACACACACACACACACACACACACACAGACACACACACGCACATACACCACGACCCTCGTTTCGATTCCCCCTCGATGTTAAAATATTTAGTCAAAACTTGACTAAATAAAACAAGTCGCGTAAGGCGAAAATACAATATTTAGTCAAGTAGCTGTCGAACTCACAGAATGAAACTGAACGCAATGCAACGCAGCAAGACCGTATACTCGTAGCATCGTCAGTCCACCGCTCATGGCAAAGGCAGTGAAATTGACAAGAAGAGCGGGGTAGTAGTTGCGCTAAGAAGGATAGCACGCTTTTCTGTACCTCTCTTCGTTTTAACTTTCTGAGCGTGTTTTTAATCCAAACATATCATATCTATATGTTTTTGGAATCAGGAACCGACAAGGAATAAGATGAAAGTGTTTTTAAATTGATTTCGACAATTTAATTTTGATAATAATTTTTATATATTTAATTTTCAGAGCTTGTTTTTAATCCGAATATAACATATTTATATGTTTTTGGAATCAGCAAATGATGGAGAATAAGATAAACGTAAATTTGGATCGTTTTATAAAATTTTTTTTTTTTTTACAATTTTCAGATTTTTAATGACCAAAGTCATTAATTAATTTTTAAGCCACCAAGCTGAAATGCAATACCGAAGTCCGGGCTTCGTCGAAGATTACTTGACCAAAATTTCAACCAATTTGGTTGAAAAATGAGGGCGTGACAGTGCCGCCTCAACTTTCACGAAAAGCCGGATATGACGTCATCAAAGACATTTATCAAAAAATGAAAAAAACGAGGAACTCTCATGTCAAATTTCATAAAGATCGGTCCAGTAGTTTAGTCTGAATCGCTCTACACACACACACACACACACACACACACACACACACACACACACACACACACACACACACACACACACACACACATACACCACGACCCTCGTTCGATTCCCCCTCGATGTTAAAAATTTAGTCAAAACTTGACTAAATATAAACAAGTCGCGTAAGGCGAAAATACAATATTTAGTCAAGTAGCTGTCGAACTCACAGAATGAAACTGAACGCAATGCCATTTTCAGCAAGACCGTATACTCGTAGCATCGTCAGTCCACCGCTCATGGCAAAGGCAGTGAAATTGACAAGAAGAGCGGGGTAGTAGTTGCGCTAAGAAGGATAGCACGCTTTTCTGTACCTCTCTTTGTTTTAACTTTCTGAGCGTGTTTTTAATCCAAACATATCATATCTATATGTTTTTGGAATCAGGAACCGACAAGGAATAAGATGAAAGTGTTTTTAAATTGATTTCGACAATTTAATTTTGATAATAATTTTTATATATTTAATTTTCAGAGCTTGTTTTTAATCCGAATATAACATATTTATATGTTTTTGGAATCAGCAAATGATGGAGAATAAGATAAACGTAAATTTGGATCGTTTTATAAATTTTTATTTTTTTTTACAATTTTCAGATTTTTAATGACCAAAGTCATTAATTAATTTTTAAGCCACCAAGCTGAAATGCAATACCGAAGTCCGGGCTTCGTCGAAGATTACTTGACCAAAATTTCAACCAATTTGGTTGAAAAATGAGGGCGTGACAGTGCCGCCTCAACTTTCACGAAAAGCCGGATATGACGTCATCAAAGACATTTATCAAAAAAATGAAAAAAACGTTCGGGGATTTCATACCCAGGAACTCTCATGTCAAATTTCATAAAGATCGGTCCAGTAGTTTAGTCTGAATCGCTCTACACACACACACACACACACACACACACACACACACACACACACACACATACACCACGACCCTCGTTTCGATTCCCCCTCGATGTTAAAATATTTAGTCAAAACTTGACTAAATATAAA
>NW_027126996.1:0-9809 GCF_037325665.1 Littorina saxatilis | reverse complement strand
CCCCTACACATTTGTGTACCCAAGATAAACTTGCACAGCGAAGGCTAGGTAAAGTTGATCGTGTCTTTTGGCTGTCCTTGTGTGCACTGGATCATATTCTACAGCTCATCGGCCAATCTTTGGACAATCTCAGTAGCGAAGGAGGTCATCCTCTGCTGGCTATATATTAGCTTGCTAAGAAGCGTGAGATGTAGATAATTATCTCAGAGTTCCTTGCTTCTGGAAGCCATGGATTGACTTTATTTTGTTTAGATTGTTTTTGGTATGCTTTGTATTGTTAAAGGGTCCAGTGTGTTTGATATGACTTTTTATGAAAATACATAATTGTATATACACACAACAATCCTAATTTGTCAATGTTGACATGTTGTATAATTTCGAAGCGTAGAGTGTTAGACTCAGGGTGTTTATCTCAATCCCTTTCGTTTTCAGTAGTGTAAGCCTTTCTTGCTCTCCTCATGGTTCTATTGTTTGCTGTCTCTCTGGACTTGTTTGTATTTATTTTCCGCCATGGTTGTATTCTCGTCTATTCATATGCTCTTGGCTCTAAACAAACAAACAGACATGCAAAAAAAACATAAATAAGTAAACAAACAAACAAACAATGAAACAAAACAAAACACAAAACAAACAAACAGATTTCGTCCGAAGAATTATACCACCATAACTAGATCAGCGTTGGAAAATGTGGGCTAATCTGGCAATGACAAAACTGTGGCCAGAGGGGGCCTGAATCTGTGCGGGAGATAATGGCATGATAAATTCCTGGTTATTAGATACCGCCCTCCACAATACAGATATGCAGGCGAAAGCCCCTTAGATTAAAGCCTGGCAAACCTCTAACAGATTGCTTCTTGTTCGAGAAGGATGGTGTGGTGTAAGGGAAGGGGAGGGCAGAGCCATGCGTGTGTGTGTGTGTGTGTGTGTGTGTGTGTGTGTGTGTGTGGGTGGGTGTTAGCAAGACTGATGTGAATAAACAAAACATAACGAATATAAACAAAAATGAAGCTTCATAGGGATTACCAAGGATTACCCAGCTGAATGTTTGTCCTGACTTTAAGCAAAATAAGAGAGATTAAATGTACACATTGACATTTATGTTCTATTTATGTATCTGTGCATCCCTTGTTATCCAAATAAGAGTTTATACGTGCTAAATTTCTATGCTTGAAATATGATAGATAGACATCGTAGTACAGAGTATACGAATTATTGTCAATGTTAAATATAGTCGTCCTAGATTATCCTTTACTTTGTGAAGTGAAGAGAACAAGTGAAACAAAACAAAAAACCCAATGACGTGTCCAGTATTAAAAAAGAACAAAAATCCGACATCATTTTGATTTTCCTAGTTAAAAATCACAGTCAAATTTGCTTTGGGTACCGCTGTTTGTGTGGTTTATAGCGCAAAAAGACAACGAACAAGGAAAAGGCACATTCCTTTTAGGGACAGATAAGAGGACTAACTTTGACTTTCCATAGCGCATTTCTCTAGCAAGCAAAGAATGTCCACTTGGTTCCCTTGACAGGTAGTAGGCGTTGTGACTGGTTGCTTCTTAATGCAATGACATCATCATTTATGTCATCGAAAGAGATGAAAGTCCCACGCTTTCCCTTTTTTTTTGTTTTTTGATTGAGGGCAAAACTAAGAAAGGAGAAACCGAACGTTGGTGGAGAATGAAATTAGGGACCAGAACAGGCTAACATTTTTGTTTTACAGCTTGACCACAATCAGTCAAAGGTATAACAGTAAATGACAACAAATTAAACCACAACAGCCATCAACGGCAGAAAGCACTACTACAATGTTTTGAGAATGTTTAAGGGAAACAGCTCTATCTCTCTCTCTCTCTCTCTCTCTCTCTCTCTCTCTCTCTGTCTCTCGCTCTCTCTCTCTCTCTCTCTCTCTCTCTCTCTCTCTCTCTCTCTCTCTCTCTCTCTCTCTCTCTCTCTCTTGAAAAACACATTAACAAACATCTTCTAACGCATTTTAACCAAAACAATTTACTTCACCCTAAACAATCGGGTTTTAGAGCTAACCATTCCTGCCATACTGCCTTAGTTTTTCTTGTTGATCAATGGCTGGAGAAAATAAACGTCAATGAATTCTGTGGTGCCATTTTTGTTGATTTTGCTAAAGCCTTTGACGTTATTGATCACACGTTATTACTGAGAAAATTCGCATTGTATGGCGTCGGAATCAAAACTGTCAAACTTATTAGTTCATTTCTCACCGGCAGACAACAAACTGTACTAACACACGCCTCGGCGTCGAGCATGCAAGAAGTAAAATACGGTGTGCCACAAGGATAGGTTTTAGGACCCCTCCTCTTCTCTATATACATTAATGACCTCCCCCTACATATTCAAAATGTATGTGAACTTTTTGCAGATGACACCACAATTCACTCCAGCAACACACATTTAACTCGCTTATCAGAATCAATTCAAAGGAGTTTAAACCAGTTGACAGAGTGAACTGAACTAAACCATATGTCTCTTAACCCAAAGAAAACCAAATATATGGTCATAACAACAAAACAAAAACGCCAGAATATGTGTTCAGCTGGTCCTGCTTTAATGATAGATGGTGAAATAGTGGGAAAAGTCGACTATCACAAACTGCTGGGTGTTAATATTGATAACAACTTGTCTTGGTCAACACACATAGAGCAACTTAGTAAAGTGGTGTGAAAGAAAGTGTATCTCTTATCTAGAATTAAACACTTCCTGAACTGCCACACCAGAAAGTTATTCTGCATTGCTCATATTCAATCTGTTATTGATTACGCATCCACTCTAAGGGACTCAGCAAGTGAAAATTCCTTAAAACCACTTAGCAGATTACATAAAAGAGCACTAAAAGTAGTATTACTAAAGCACACTACCCTCACAGAGTTAGACTACATACATTTAGGGATCTTACCTCTAAAGTCAAGACTGCTTTTTAACAAAGGAATCTTTATGCATAAAATTATATCCGAAACTCTACCCCAAACCATTTGTTCAAAGTTCTCTTTGAAGAATTCACACCACCTAATGAAATGTAACACTCCTCTTCCTAGGATAGACTTATTTAAGTCTAGTCTAGTTTATTCAGGTGGCCGTCTCTGGAACGCTCTTCCGAATGCCATACGGGAAGCTACCAGAACAGATTCTTTCAAAAACAAATATGTATCCCATTTAATGAAAATAGTATATTTTTGATTGTTATGTCCTTTGGGACACAGTCACTCACTTTTGATTTATTGTTTTGTTCACGAAATTATGATGTTCTGCATAATATCCATTGTCTTGCAGAGTTGATGTACTATTGCATAGTATTCTGACTCTAATTGACTTGCAAATTTTTGCTTTGCACCTTGTCATGAACATTTATAAACTACAATGTTTCATATAATGCGCTTATGTACATAAACTAATACTGTTTCACTAATTACGTAAGTATGTAGAACTAGTTATTATAGTAGATTTAGTCCCTCTTTAGGGCGAGGGCCAGATGCAAAAAAGTATACCAATGCTTATTCTGTTACCCTCGTAAAATAAAGAATTGCCATTGTCATTGTCATTGTCATTGTCTCTCTCTCTCTCTCTTTCTCTCTCTCTCTCTCTCTCTCTCTCTCTCTCTCTCTCTCTCTCTCTCTCTCTCTGTCTTTCTCTGTCTCCTTCCCTCTCTCTCTCCCTCCCCCTCTCTCTCCCTCCCCCCTCTCTCTCTCTCTCTCTCTCTCTCTCTCTCTCTCTCTCTGTGTCTCTCTCTCTCTCTCTCTCTCTGTCTCTCTCTCTGTCTCTATATATTACCAAGGACTCGCATAGATCTATACAAAACTAGCTTTGCTTTTGTGGGACCTTCACTGTGGAACTCTCTTCCTTCGAATGTACAAACGTGCCGTTCATTGAACGCATTCAAAACCTCCCTCAGGAAACACATACTGAGGTCTTCATAAGTTACGCTGCCGGTATTGTAGCTAGCTTTGTTAATTATAATTATTTTATTACTCTGAAATATTGACTGCTGCATGCCTACATAATGCTAAATCTACCTGTCTTGGTAGGCTCACTGTGTGCTTGTTGAATGGCACTTAGTTGTGTGTATATTATTACTAGTATTATATGTGTTCCTCCTTGTGCGTCTGCGTGTGAGTGCGCAAATGTGATTGCGTAATTAATGTTCCATTCTGTAATTGCTTTATTGATGTTCCATTCATGTATTTTCTACTACTTTTCTCATTTATTATTACTGTATGCTTGATGTTTCTATGATTCTAGTCGGGCGCACGCGTGAATATGTGTTTGTGTGAATGTAAAGGGCACATTGTAAGATTAAGCCTATGGCCTAAAATGTCTACCCTTTATGTGAATAAAATGTTCTAAGTCTAAGTCTAAGTCTAAGTCTAAGTCTCTCTCTCTCTCTCTCTCTCTCTCTCTCTCTCTCTCTCTTGTCTCATCCACGAGAAGCTTAAAACAACATAATCAATTACTTCCACCGAACAAGGCACAATATCTTTCTTCGTAGGACAAGGATGCAGCAATAAAACCTGCTCTTTGTGGTCACGCCAATATTCCATCCACTGCAACCCGCGACGGCAATCTATCCAGTGGTGTTGTAAAACCTCTGTAAGCTGGAAACGTTCGCGCGTCTGCCACCCGCCATGACACCTGTTCCGGTCTGGTCGCCATCTTGCTCGCGAGATAACAGTGGAACGAGGGTCAGGCTAGGGAGCGTTTTCATTATGAGGCGTAAAAAGGGTGGTTGAGAAGGAGAGAGTGGCGGCTAGACATGAGGACTATTTTTCTGATCGAAAAAATGCGTAATGGGTTGAAGGTCTACAGAAAGACGTATGCAGAGTTTTCAAAGATAGAATACACGGACGGGGTCAGGAAGGCTTTGAAGTAGCCTAATGGTTTGAAATAAATTGTAGTTTACGTTTGGCGTCTACGTAGATATTCAAAAACAGATAGATTGCTAACGTTCCACCACAATCCAAAATTTTAAAAATCAAGAAAGCTTAGTTATTATCACAAATTAAACGTTTCAAATTACCTTTCTTGATTTTATTTTTCAACAAGCAAGCAAACAAACGCTAAAAAAGAAACTCTGATTAATACAGGACAATCTGAGACCATCTGGCATTGCAAAAATACAGTTCTTTTTATGAAACATTGGTCCGATTATTGACAAGAAGCGGCCTGGACGCTCACATTTTTTTTTTAAAGATTTGCGCATCCAAAAACTGTAATGCAGCCGGATTCTGCAGAATAAAAACAATGCCATATTGCCAACAGGCCACATATCCCTACCACAAAGGCGTCATAAAAACCACAAAGATAAAAATATGATTTATTGTGAAAGGCACCGTAGTTATCAAAAAGCCGTTATCTAACCAGCAGTGTCACTAAACTCCCTGTTAACTATCACCAGCAGCACCGGCAATAAAAACGCGTCAGCGGCTTTCAATCTGGCTCTGAGTGTGACATGAAGAGCACTCTTCAGCATCACAACTCCTCCACTCCACCCCTTTCATTCCTCCATCCACCCGTAAATAGCCTGTAACCCCCCCCCCCCCCCCTCCTTCATTACTACCAACTCCTTCAACACAACTTCGACTTCGACCACTTATGTCCGTGACCTGGGACCCCGCAACTCGCGACCCCATTATGGGCAACGTTAAGCGACTAACAGGCAACGATAGGTGTTTTTTTGTTTGTTTTGTTTGTGTGATCACAGTCATATACCTTATTTTGATGAATTTCCAACTTCAGCATTGAAAGTGGTTAGATTAACTGTACCCACGGAATACGCGCGATATAAGCCTCATATTGATTGATTAAATAACGCTAGGAAGTGTTGGTTTTTTTGTATGAGGCAAATCAGTGCCCACACCCACACACATTTAGAAATCATGCTACTTTGATTTATACATTATGCCCGAAAATTGTACCAAAACCATTAACCGCGAAAGCAAGCATCGTCCGTTCTGTGCGGCAGTCACCGGAAAACATACTGTATGATACACACAGTTTCTGTCTTGCCATGCCTTAAAGTAAGCATACATTCAAAATAAAACAGCTTACAATGCAAACCGTCGAGGGGTCACTCTTCCGGGGATAACCCATTACGGGTCAAAAGTGATCGAATTCGACCCTTTCAACTCCACTCCACCCTTCCATTCCTCCATCCACCCGTAAATAGTCTCAACCCACCCCTTTCATCCGCCATCCCGACCACCCCTTGTACCCGGAACGGGCGATAAAGTTGTCAGCGCATCAAGCAGCTAATAACGGCTGTGCATAGAACACGTGCAACCTAGGAGCAGGTTAGCCTTGGCATGTGTTATCCGGGCTTGCTTGATGAAGAGGTGTTGATTAGCCCCAGCACCGGGGTATGGGCCTAGGCTTTCTCTGTCGCTTCGGGCCAGATCCTCCGCTCGGGCGGGAAATTAGTTTCCTGGAAATCAAAAGGTTAGAAAGCAGGCCGTATTTCACCTGTATCGGCTGTGTTGAACAGTGACGATGCTTTTCGATCATTTTGGCCAAACGATTTATATGCAACGATTTGTGCGCCGGTGTGACGTTTTCATCTTTCGCCGTGTTGATATTTCGCTTCTCGGCCTCGTTGATCTAGTATAAACTCTACACTGAACAAAAAAACACCCTTCGATAGTACTGATTAGCGACCTTGTGTACCTTACATTCATGGGGCCAAATTTGTCCAACCAATTTTTTTTTATTTAACTTAGAAATTTGATTCATCCTAAAATGTTTCCCTTCTTACTCAAGGGACGTAACCACTCGGTACACGTTTTCGAAGAATTCGATTTTGGGGGTGAAATCTATAAAAATTTTACCACTAATTTTCTTCACATGCAAGAAACTGACATGCTTTTCGTCCATAAATAATTTCACTTCTTAATTTTACCAGGAAACAACATTTCAGTCTTGAGTATATATGTCGAGGGGGAAATATGTACACAGGCGAAAGATGAAATCGTGACACCGGCCTGAGCCGACAGTTTTGTTGCATGCTTTTAACAATATTTCAGCTTGCTGCACTATAAGTCGTGGGATGCTTTTAGGCGCACGATTGATATGCAAAATCTGTTTCACTTTACTGAGCCTGAAGCTTCGGCCATCTCTGACATAGTGTCGCCATAACGCTACAGTAACAAGTCCTGAACTAAAATGAACTGAACCAAGTTTCTCTGCGTACAACTGATTAATTTTGAGGGTTCTGAATTTTGAAAAAAAAGCAAGATTTTAAATTCAAGCTGTAATCATCCACACAACAACTTCTTAGCTGTTTTTTGTATGCTTTTGACAGAATCCGGAGAATGTTTTCCCTAAGTCTGTTTACGCGTTAGTTAGGTTCAGTTTTCGCAGCATGTCACGTCTGCGTCGTTTCTCTGCGTCTGTCCTTTTCAGCAGATATTGCGTCACGTTGTGTCCCCCGTTATTTTTGCTTTTTCTTTTCTTAAAGATTTGTCTGACGTTTTGTTCTTTGCTAACCTTCGAACATTTACGCACGCTCAGTAATATTTGTTATTTCTTATTCCATAAAAGAAAACAAATGTGTTGTAACGTCGAATAAGAAAGAGAGAGAGAGAGAGGGAGAGAGAGAGAGAGAGAGAGAGAGAGAGAGAGAGAGAGAGAGAGAGAGAGAGAGAGAGAGAGAGAGAGAGAGAGAGAGAGAGAGAGAGAGAGAGAGAGAGAGAGAGAGAGAGAGAGAGAGAGAGAGAGAGAGAGAGAGAGATTTGAATGGTTCTCGACTTGGAGCTGGCGTCTACAGTAAATACGCATAGTTATGTACTTAAGTCACACATAAGATCATTTTAATTGTGTTAGAATGACGGTCGTTTTCGCTCTTGTTGCTGTTGTTGTTGTTTTTGTTGTTGTTGTTGTTGTTGTTGTTGTTGTTGTTCTGTGTTTGTTGTTGTTGTTGTGTTTGTCGTCGTCGTTCTTTTAAAATTGCATTTATCCTTTTTTCAATGTAAATACAAGAAACAACAGACAGAAAGCATAACGAGTAAAATGTTGCTGCAGCTGCTTCCGTACCGGTTCAGCCCTGTAATGAGACCTGAATCGTTTCCCGAGGCGTGTGATATATAATTCTATCATCCTCTGCTTTTGTTGTCGAGATCAGGATGACAGTAATGGATATGGTGTTGAGAGGTTGCCATCAGTCGCGTGGTATACGTGGTTAGTCATAATGATGCCACTTTGCACACCCCAAAACACGTCACATTATTACGAAATTATGCCCATTCACAAAAGAAACTCTGGCGCAAGCGAAACTAGAAAAAATGCATTTTTATTCTAGCATACAAATCTGTGAATTTATGAGCACAGTATTTTGCTGAATCAATTAGAATTCAGTCAAATTCTCAGTGACTGAAATCTATCCACAAGCAGTTTTTTAAGTCGGAAAATGAAGTTTCTTGCAATATTTCTTTTGCGGCTGTGTATAATAACATGTAAAATGTTTCGGAACATGTACAGCGCCAGAAGGAAAACCTCCAGGGAATCATATAATGTCACAAGATGGTTATAATAATTTTGTTCCCGACGCCCACAATTTTATTTTTAGTCATCAGGCGTTTCTTGAACTCGGCCATAATGATGATAGGTCCCGCTATGACTGATGCATGGGTGTGTTATGGCAGAAAAGGTTGGCGCTTATCATGTCAGCATTTGGTCTGTATCTTTTGTGTGCATTTGTGTGTGTGTGTGTGGCTGTTGTTGTTTTGTTTTGTTTCACTTCCTTTGACCCCCCCCTCACCCTCATCCCTCTTCAACCATCCCTCCCACCTTATCTCCAACTCCGCTTCCAATAAACCCCAACACTAAGTTTCAACATGCATATTCCATACTCAATGCTTAACACTGCAAATTCGGACAGATATACATTGCTCGTTCGATCAGAATTTCTCTGCATTTATAAAACACACAATAAATCGAGAGTGCATCACTTCATTCAACATCCAATAGATCCATAAATAAAATGCTGACTGTTTCATTTACGGCATTTAATGAACAATAAATAGAATATTTACCCTGTCTTACATGTATGTGAATCTTTGATTCAGGTAGGCCTATACTTGTCCGTTTGCTTTCTTGTTATGCTTTCGAATGAACACCTTATAGTTTTCAAAAGCGGAGACCGTTTTCGAAAGATGCACGCCCCACATTTTCTATACACTACAACATGGGCCACAGACAACTTGCAGTAGTTTTCAATCACAAACCAACAGGACAACTGAAAGGCAGCAACACAATGTCAATAATATTTCCCACGCTGGGGTTACTTATCGCCAAACAGAATTCGATAGCCCTTAATACCAAGCAGGGGCTGCCGACTCGTGGCATGTCGGCATTTCACTGCTGTCAAACTTTCCCCCTCCACACGCTTCCCCCATATTTTATTCCGATGACAGAGATTGGAGCGTGACGTAATCATCTTTGAAAGGTCATTCATGACGCAACATGACACACGGAGTCTATAAAGTTGGTAGCAGGGGCAAAGTTTTATACTGCACAATGTAATAAGCGAAGTGTCATTCCAATGGCAGAGGGTTTAAAGTGACGTAATCATCTTCGAAAGGTCATCCATGACGCAACTTGACACACAGAGAGTCTATAAACTTGATAGCGCAGCATACTTTTATTTTGCAGTTTATGGTGCAAAGTCATATTGAGAGAAGTGTCAAACGTAAGTGGGGAAATGAGAGAGAGAGAGAGAGAGAGAGAGAGAGAGAGAGAGAGAGAGAGAGAGAGAGAGAGAGAGAGAGAGAGAGAGAGAGAGAGAGAGAGAGAGA
>NW_027126995.1:0-1000 GCF_037325665.1 Littorina saxatilis | reverse complement strand
GCGACTTCTGTCTTGTTTTGTGGCGCACGTTATATGTCAAAACAGCACCGCCCTGATATGGCCCTTCGTGGTCGGCTGGGCGTTAAGCAAACAAACAAACAAAAATATCAGCTGCATCAGTGATCAGTCACAGACTGAAGATAGCCTGGAGGTTTTGCAAAAGCCTTTCTCTTTTCTTTCGCGATGGTAACCCACAAAGCATATATTTGTCATCGGCCCTGTCTCTAACCTATGAATTTAAAACAGGGATTGCGTTAACTGAAAATGCCTTCAAATACCGGAAAATAAATCGGCTTACTCTCCCCTGAAAAAGAGCATGACTGCCTAAAATGGCGGGGAAAACGGCCTCACACATAAAATCCCTTCGTGCAAAGAATAAAATGAGTGCACATGGGAGTTGCAGCCTATGAACACAAAGAAACTTCACTGAAGAAAGCGGCAAGCTGTCATGCATACCAGTTGGCATTTCGGTTGACCACTTCATTCCTGGCAAACATGATGCAGTCAGTCACGGTTCGATTGAATGGTTTGCAAAACAAAATGACCGGTTTCTGATGGAGCCACTTTTTGCACTCATTAAAAAAAAAAAAAGTTTTCAAAATGGCCGGCATGAGCGCTGTCTACGATGTAATGTTGTTTGCTTGTGTCGCAGCAAGCTGCACGTGCATATATCCAGCTCTAACCGCTGTCAGTGTAGACATCTTGATGCTGTGAAGAACATAAAGAAACTAGCTCAGTGTGTGTTTTGTTTTCCCGTAGCAGTGATTGCCACAGGCAAGGTGACCTGGACAGCGCGCCTCTAACGCCCTGTAATCGCATCCTGATCCCTTTCTTTTTCTTAGCACATCTCAAATTCTTTTCATTTGCCTGCGCTGCACGACTGTTGATGTTTTGTGGGACTCCTCGTTCCTTTCTTCTGACTTTCCCTTGTGCTTGCCCTTTCTTGCACGAAGTCGACTTCGCGAAGACTTTTACCGGAACTTGAGCTTGTCCATACCAC
>NW_027126994.1:28747-66400 GCF_037325665.1 Littorina saxatilis | reverse complement strand
TTTCCTGTATAAACACGTCTCTGATTGGATAGCATCAACCAATGGGATTGCGACTTGCAAAATAATGCTCTCGTTAATATTGCTATCATTTCTTCAACTTTCGTGTCAATACTTCTGCAAGACGCCATTTTAGTAAGAACCGGAAAAGCATGATTTTGTAAGTCGCAATCTCATTGGTCGCTGTTATCCAATCAGAGACGCGTTTATACAGAAATAGATGCGCTAACAGAATGACAAGTTGACCGAACATAATGATGGAAGCGCCAAACATAATGACTCTTTGACATAACTATGCACTCAACATAACGACACGACCACCCAACATAATGACAGAACCACTCAACATATTGACACGACCACCCAACATGACAAAACCACCCAACATATTGACATGACCACCCAACACTGACAAAGACAAAACCACCCAACACAATGACAAAACCACCCAACATATTGACAGAATCACCCAACATCATGACAGAACCACCCAACATCATGGCAAAACCACCCAAAGTCAAGACACGTTGACCCAACATAATGTTTTGAATCAACATAAGGCAGTTGAGGCGTTCCATAAATAAGAGTGTTCGTTCAAACTGACATTACAACGTGTCGCGCTCTGAACAAGGCTATAAGTGTCCGTTCAATGCCCATTGTCTTTCACAATACACACGATTTCATGTTCGATCGCAAAACGTTCGTTAACCAAGGTAGGACCGGTGTAGCAGCCTATTTTGAAGCTAGCCTATTTTGACCGGGAGTTCATTCTGGGCTAGTCAGTTTTGACCCCCCCCCCCCTCTAGTCAATTTGACCCCCCCCCTACAAACTTCAAGACCTCCCGTCAAAATCAACCAGTGTTGACCTCCACTTCAAACTTCAACAATAAGTACTTTAGGACCCTTTAAAACGAAATATATGCATATGTACACACTATTTGTTGGATAAATGATTTTTTTAAATGCACAGTATCAAATGCATTCAACGACACAATCCTGGAAACAAAAAGACAAAAGTGGACTCGTTTCGCACATGAATATCATGACACGATTTTCGGTGGCAGAAGGTTTGATGAGCCGTAAACAGGCACTCGTAGAGTTTGTGTCAAAAAGTTCGGTTTTTAATGAAAACGTCGGAGTAATGAGATAAAAAGCTTACACACCTTGTCCTGAATATCTTGCATATTTTCCCTCGGGTCGATTTACAGGTATTACCTCGCCAGAGGCTCGGTAATACCTGCAAATCGACCCTAGCGAAAATATGCACAATATTCAGAACTCGGAATGTGTAACCTTTTTATAAACCACATGTCCTCAGCTTGAATCTTGCAAAATGATCCCTTCTCCATCTATCCGTAATGCAAAAATATTTCTCTGCTTGAAATGCACATTTGAAGGAATAAAACCACTTATACTTCACATGTTATTCTATTTCAAAATGCCAATTCTGTTTATAACAACAAATACGCCTGTCTTTTAATTGTCTCAAAAAATGCCTCTCCATTCCGACTCCTTGGCTTAACCATACGAAGCCAAATTGCTGGGTGTTTATCGAAAAATAACTACCCCTACAAGTTTACAGAGGTAAAGAAGCAGGGGAGGGAATAGGAACATTTATAACGCGCACATATTTCACCACAAGGCGACTCAAGGCGCACTCATTCACATTATTTCGCATTAACAACTCATCCACATTCGTATGCACTTACGCATACATTACATGAAGATGGCAAGGCAGCAACACAAACAGCGACACGGCACTCAATAGTAAGCATGAAAAACAAAAGAAAATTCCAAATTATAGTTATGTACATGGCTATTTACATCTACTCTGATTTAGGCTTGCTTGTGAGGTGGGTGGGTTGGGGGGTGTAGCGGGTCACTGTAGTCTCAGGATTATTTAGGGAAAATAAAAGTCTTGAGGCCAGATTTGAATGCTTCTAAAGACTGTTGTTGACTGAGGGGGAGAAGTAGTGAGTTCCAGTTGGTGGGGGCTTGAAAGAAGAAAGATCGTCGGCCTGCAGTTTTTAGTTGTGGGTGAGGTATGTTGAGTTTGAGGTTGTCGTTTGAGGAGCGGAGTGGTCGGGAAGGCGGATAGAGTGAGAGGGAATCAGAGAGATAGGTAAGAGCAAGCTTGTTGATGCATTTGTATGTGAGAGTGTTGAGCTTGTATTTGATCCTATATGAGATGGGTAGCCAGTGGAGTTGTTGCAACAAAGGGGTGATGTGGTCTTTCTTTTTCTTTTTGAAGACAAGACGGGCAGAGCTGTTTTGAATGCGTTGAAGACGATAGATAGAAGAAGGGGGTCCAGCAAGAAGGGAGTTACAATAGTCAAGGCGAGAGAGAATGGTAGAAGTGACAAGTTTGGCTGTGGCGTCTGTGGTGAGGTACTTGCGTATAGTGGCAATGCGGTGGAGCTGAAAGTAGCAGGTGCGAGAGACAGAAGAGATGTGTTGCTTCATGGAGAGGGTGTTGTCTAGGGTGACTCCAAGATTTTTGACAGTAGAAGACAGAGGGACAGACGAGTCGGAGAGTTCAAGAGAGTCAGAGGTGGCTTTTGAGAGTTTGGATGTGGTCCCTATCAGAATGGCTTCGGTTTTGTTGCTGTTGAGTTAAAGTTTGTTCTTTGTCATCCAATTATGTACGTCGGTGATGGTATTAGAGAGAGTGGATAGGACAGTGTCAGACTGATCAGGATCAGAGGTGTTTTGAAGTTGTGAGTCGTCAGCAAAAGAGTGATGGAGAACGTGGTCAAGAGGTTGAGTGTGGAGAGTGAACAGTAAAGGCCCAATCACGGACCCGTATAATTACACACACACACACACACACACACACACACACACACACACACACACACACACACACACACACACACACACACATACATACACACACACAAAAACAAACGCACACACACACACACTCAACCACGCGCGCGTGTGCACACACACATAGCAATGACAAAAACAACAACAACAAAAACAATCTGACAAACAAAAGCAAATGCCACTTTAAAAAAAACAGGTTTACATGTTTAATGAGCAGAACAACATATACAGCCAGACAACCAAATAACAAAAAACAGCAAATGAGTACAAACACCGAGAATGATTTAGTGCCTTCCTTTCTACTAACACCAATAACGTTCATATACAAATCTCAAAATAGCTTTCTGTACATAGAAAAAAAGTCATCCTCAATTTGAAAGCTGTCGTATACTTGTATGCATTTAGTTGTGGAATTGATTATGCCAGAGTGGGGAACCCAAATGGGCAAACGAGCTCACACGTCACCAGAATTTCTGGAACGCTGAAGGAGAAGATTACACCATACAGCATTAACAAAATGTACGGTTTCGTACATAAACGACACACGTTCGATTCTGTATTGACTGTTGTTTTTTAGTTTTTTTAGCAAATGTAGGAATCATTACCACAAGGAACATAAGCAAAGGATGAATCCAATACTATTATGCAAAAAATGGAATATAGATATAACGTTTTTGATGTTTAAATGATAAACAACAGGCAGACAAAAGTAAATGTAAACGGAAACAAAATGCGCGCCAGTGAAGTGTTTTTTGTAAGTCAAGTATTTTCACTCTCGGTTGTTACAATCAAGACATACTACAATAATACATACATAATGTCTAAAACCGTCTCCTCGAATTTTGTGTGTGTGATTTATTATGTTTTTGTTGTTGCAATTAACATGCATTTTGTAATGATGATGCCAAATGTTCGCCACCCTCGGGGGGGGGGGGGGGGGGGGGGGGGGGGCTTTTGCAGGGCGATGCAATTGCAAAAATAAACGTATTGCTGAATCAATGACGGTTCTATACTACGCGTCATACAACAACTAGGCAGGTGCGTTTAAGTGCACATCTCTGTGATGAGGACGTTTATTGTAAAGCAATGTATGTGACTGGATGGGTCATCCATTATCCTACAACATCAAGCAAACAGGTTGATCTTACATAAGGTAGAACACTTTTGTTTACCATAGCCCTGTGTTAAACAGCAACGAAAAGTTGACCACTTTTCCTATTTCACTACTTAAAAACAAGATCTCCTCGTTCGTTTATCCTTTACTGGATTTATCTGGAGCTATCTGGCGTATCTCTTGTGTTATGTCAGTTCTACTGATGCATGTGTTGGGCGTATGAGCAGTAGAAAACGAAAGGTTTTTGCGTCCATGTTGAGGGGTACCCGGACAAAAAGCGCTATATTTAAGCAATGCCTTAATGGATTGATTCAAAACTTTCAGGATCTTAAAGTCTACATTCAAGATGTACGTCCGGAAAAATTTCGCTTCGTTACAGATATTTGTTGAGATGATAAGCAATCTTCCGAAACATGTTTTAAAACGTGTCATAAGTTTAAAGGTTTACATCAAAAAAATCATGAGTTTGCATGCGTGCAAACAAATAAATGTGACCCAATACTCCCAAAGTTTCATACATATGCAATCACTAGTTTACGTTTTCTGGTATTGTAAACACGATCAAATATTTTTTGGAGGATTGCAGTGCGACAGCCATGTCCAGTCATCTGTGACCGCAGCATGTTTTGGGAGGCATTCAGCGATAAGCGCTGGCAATGGCAAACAGCCTTAACGTTCAAGTTTGTCTCGTGTGTTTACATGGCTAGCAAATGTCCGTCAGTCGTCATACTCCAAGGAAACGTTGGCAGTTCTTATAACAACCATTTGCCTGTATGACGGCTAAGTCATCAATTTTTACACCCCCGGTATAGGGGTGTGTATAGATTTCGCTCGATGTGTTTGTTTGTTTGTTTGTTTGTGTTCGCATATAGATCTCAAGAATGAACGGACCGATCGTCACCAAACTTGGTGAACAGGTTCTATACATTCCTGAAACGGTCCTTACAAAAATTGGGACCAGTCAAACACACGGTTAGGGAGTTATTGGTGGATTAAGATTATACAAGGACTTATAGAGGGACATCTTAATGGTCAAAGGGAAATAACCATTCTCACTCAGTCACTGCCACCAACTGAGAAGGTTATTTCCCTTTGACGGGGGTGTTTTTCCTACCTCGGAGGAATTTCTTGTTAGAATGTAAATTCACAAATCTGTGACGGGTTTAAAAACATTTTCTGGAAGAGTGCATAACATCTGAGTACAAGCATGTTGTGATCCAATATTTCACCCAGGGTAAGTCTCGTCTGTAGACTTCAGCACCTGACAGTTTCGAATCGATCCTTTAAGGCATTGGTGAAATAAAGCGCTTTTTGTCATGGTACCCCTCAAAATGGACGCAAACTCCTCTCGTTTTCTACTGCTCATGCGTTCCACACCTGCATCAGTAGAAATGACATAACACAAGAGATGCGCAAGATAGCAAAACAAAACAACCTATTCTGGATAGTTAAATGATTTTTCTTTCTTCTCGTATGTGGAAGTTACCAAGCTGCGCCTATTTGTAATTGTTTTCCGATTTTTTAATCGGTACCTGAACTTTTTGTCAGGTCGATTTGGGGGGTACCCTTACTTCGGCGGCGGTCACGTGATACCAATAACAGAAATCTTGTATCCGAAAGGTGTGTAAGGTGCCAAGTGAAGAACCGTTAAAGGCATATCAAGTTTTAATGAAATGACACGGGAATAAATGTTTTAGTTGGGGTACGAAAATGGATGCAATAATATTTTTGCTCAGTATATATATAAAAATAGAGAGAGAGAGAAAATTAAAAAATGAGAGCATGAATGCATGACTATACGTTGTATAGTAAAAACAAAACAAAAAGTATTCATGGAAGTGACTACGTTTCCCACAACTTTCTTATAACACAAATGGAAGGAAAAGAGTACCATTATGCACAAGCAACTTCAGGATAGCTGCAGTAGAAACGACGGGAAGTATTCATATATCGCATGATATAAAAGGTAAGATCAAATGACGTTGTTTAAGCTGATAAATCCTTCTGAATCAAGTTCACTGGCACATACATCTAGCGGAATGTAGTTGTCCACACATACACACACACACACACACATACGTGCATATGGTCACAAACGAGGACTTTGAGAAGGCACCTACCAATCGGGGACCGAAAAAGGAACAGAGTTTAACGTCTTCAGAAGCTCCAAAACAAGTTTTTAGCGCCAAAAGATTTGATGGCTCATTTTGCCACAAACCTTTGAAAAAAACACACACACACTTTTTTTTTTTTAAAGGTTAGCGGCAAAATGAGCCGTCAAATCTTGACATTTTTCAGGCATAACCCGTTTCCTCACTTGAAAGTTGAAAGGAACAAAGATGACGATGACGTCATGGTGTCAATAGATCAAGATTTTGGAAGCCATGGAGACTCTCGGCGAAGAAGTTAGCAGTCGAATCGTAAAAGTCGTAATGTAAATGACTGATAAAAAAGATGGAAGACCTCATACTGCTGAATTAAAAATGCCCAAAGTGAACAAAATGCACTGATCTAAAAACGCAAATCGTGAATCATGCAACAAAGAGCACTGATCTGAAAACGGCAACAGTAACAGTCGCTGACTGAACGTACGCAGCATAAACCACAGTTTGGTATTTATGTTTGAAAACAAAAAAATCAAACCAGTGTGTGTTGATCGAATACAAATCATTGCTGACTGCAGCATGTTCGCTCTTGAAAGCGGCCCGCGGAAAGACGTGCACGCGCACTGAACGCACCCGTGAACAAACAGTATAAGTGCACGAGCACCGAACGCACCAGTCTCCGAACAGTATAGCCTCACTATAGGCGACTCGCCTCCTTTGACCAATTAGTGACAGATCTATCTTTTGATGATCTATAAGTCGCTTGCTTTTGTATGGTCTCATAGTCCAAGTTTGGACTGGCTTTGGCAAGATCGGCAAAGGGCCCAAACGACTCTTTTTCTCAAAAACCTCAATACTGGGAATTGAAGAGCCAGAGAAGGGGGAAACACCCAAACTCAAGAAGAAGTTATGGAACGTGGATACCACACTCAAAAGAACCAGTAACACTGTGTTCTGAAAATGAGCGATGTTGCTGCAAGCCTATACTTGGCATCCAGCCAGCCAACTTCTTTCCCCAGCAGTGTGAGTGCAATTCCTAATGAGTCGAACTCTCATTTGAAACAAGTAAAACTGACACAGTCTGTAGAAAATTGAAAGAAAAATAATGTCAGATCCACTTGTGCTCGTTATGGTACATCGTGGTAAAATTCCTCTTGAGGACCCATTTGACATACAGTCGTGTACAAATTGAGTTAAAGGTCATTTATCGCCTAGCATGGATACGCACATTAACAAATTGTTGTATGTGCGCATGATTGACAAACTAGAACATCAAGAAGGTGAAGTTGTATCACCAGTGATCTTAACTTGGAAGCCTGATGGTTCCTGCCGACTCGTTCTAAATTTCAAAAAGTTCAATCAAAAAGTTAAACTTTGTGAGCATTTTAAAATGGGAAATTTGTCTTGTACAACCCAAATGATTGTTTCATGGCCACTAAATCTAGGTCAGGCGTATTGGTCGGCGTCAGGGGACACGATTATCAGAAATTTCTGAAGTTACAATCGGAAAAACAATGGTTTCAATTTACCTGCCTACGAAATGGGTTGAGTTACTGTCCTAGAAATTCCATTATACTCCTGACACATGAAAACGCCACGGTATTGATGATAGCTGCTAACAGAAAGATAAAGCACAAAAGTGTGCTGCAAATGTTACAGGAACTGTGAGTCTCTTCCAGTCAATCAGGTTTATAAACTATCCTGAATTATTAGTCTGAAGCACCTTGGTTTCTTAATAGTGTCTGCATGAACACATATGACAGTCTGGCGCTCAGAAGAGAAAAGGTTAGACATCACAAACACATCTTGTTGGGAACTCAAGAGAAGCACAGACTCGCAGTCGGGGTTTGAACATGTGTTATTGGTTTGTTAGTATCATATCTGTTCCTAAGGTGGTCTGGAGACCACTATTTTACAGACAGCTAGAGCACAAACAATACACTGCACGTACGTGTGCACAAGGAAACGTGGAGGCTTAGGCAAAGCTTTCTGCACTTGTATACAACTGGGGTTCTGGGTTGGTGGATTTAAAATGTTGATCAATCTTTTCACCAATATAAGGCACAGAACCTGAGTGCGAATTTAGCACATATATGCTTCATCTGCTGGTTGCAGGGATGTATGTGGGCCTCAAAAACTCGCGGTCGTCAGTGTTCCAGCCACGAGAAAGATCTGCGTATAATGTGCTGGAACTGCTGGCTAAAGAGTTAGCACTGAAGTGTTTCAGACAAGAAGTATGCGAAAAACACGTCAATGTATTGAGGAATAATACTAGTGAAGTGGAACAAATCTGGCATACCTTTATGGGAAACCCCATTACATGGAATGTGATCATTCCAAAGTTATAAAGAGAATTTTGATATGGTGTACATCCCACTCAGTATGGATGTTTGCTACCCACGTTCCAGGAAAGTTGAACATATAAGCTGATTATCAGTCTGGTAAATTTTGTGATCGCACAGAATGGAAACTTGATCATAATATTTGCCACAAATTGACTGTTGGTGCCGGGAATTGATCTGTTTGTACACACATTTCCTTTTCCCGTGAAACTATTGGTTCACGGTGGCTTAATCCTCAAGCATTAGCAGTATATGCTTTTCATTTCCCGGTGGCTAAATCCACAAGCATTAGCAGTATATGCTTTTCATTTCCCGGTGGCTGAATCCACAAGCATTAGCAGTCTATGCTTTTCATTTCCCGGTGGCTGAATCCACAAGCATTAGCAGTATATGCTTTTCATTTCCCGGTGGCTGAATCCACAAGCATTAGCAGTGCAGTATATGCTTTTCATTTCCCGGTGGCTGAATCCACAAGCATTAGCAGTATATGCTTTTCATTTCCCGGTGGCTGAATCCACAAGCATTAGCAGTATATGCTTGTCATTTCACGGTGGCTTAATCCTCAAGCATTAGCAGTATATGCTGTACACAGAGTTGGCAAAAATGGCTAACCTATGCGTTACCACCTCTCAGCCTTATATGCAGAAGGAGTTGACGAAATGGCGGAGGGACCCGTCAGAGAGATTGCCGTTTTACCCTTTCTGGCAGACAGCTGTATGGTATCCTGAATTCCTTACTCTTTTAGCATAAGAGCATGTACTAGTTCCTTACGTCCTTGTACGAGGAAGTATTATAGTGCAATCCGCACTGCTAGTTGTGCTCTCTCTCTTTCTCTGCGGTTGGATTGCAACCAGATAACACTGCTTGCTGTGGGGCCTCATCCTCTGGTGAATCATTTTCTGAAGGATGTTTTTGAGCTAAGAAATCCAAGACCCAGTAATGAAGGAAAATTACCTTTGTGCTACCAACGTCCACAAACCTGGGATGTTTCACATGTGTTAAACATTTTCGGTACCATGGAAGAAAACTGTAAACTTTCCTTAAAGGTCTGATCTGACTTTTAAAGTTTCTGCATTGTTACTTTTTGTCTCTGTCCAAAGAGTTCAGACTATTCATTTGAATGTCTTCATTTTCATGAAACAGGTTGTTCTGTATATGTTCCAGACAAACTTAAACATACTAGACCGGGTTCTTATGACCATACATTAGAATTGCCAGTGTAAACAGAAAATGAGAAGCTGTGTGTGGGTTGGTGTCTCAAAGGTTACCTTACACGTACAACAAGTCTGATAACAAATACTGAAGGAAAATTACCTTTGTGCTACCAACGTCCACACAGACCAGCGTCAAAAGACTATGTATCAAGATGGTTATAAACTGTGTTAATTCGCTCAAGAATTGCTGATTTTACTTCGCAAAGTTTTCGAAGTGCATCATTTTCTGCAATGAAACAATCGAGAATACCATTGAAGGACATCATCAATGTCGCAGGATGGTCAAAAGCAGAAACATTTGGAAGGTGTTATGACAAACCAGTAAAGAGCAACTGCGCCAGTTCTTGGCAGAATTACTTCTACAAAGGGTAGAAATGTAACCTACTATCTAGCATACAGAATCGCAGATATGTTGACCTGACAGTAACATTCTTTGGTATGTGGATGTTATAGTGTCATTCAAGACACATCGTGTATAGTGACTTATCCCATGACCTGGCTCTTTGTCTCTGTTAGTTGAGGAGGTGATTATTCTGGATAATCCATCACAACCATATGGATTATCCATCACAACCGAGTCTCGATCTCACCTGTCATTGGTCATTGTCTTTGATCTCAGAGTACAATTGAATAATGTATAGAGGTCATCGGCATATTTATCGTTAACTCGGACACTACTTTCTTTAGCAAAACGATTGAAATATTCTGCGGTATAAAAGTCGAACTCACGTTTAGCTAACGATCTACATACATTTTAACATTGAAGAAATAAAGAAAACAACAAAGAATACACATAATCTGCTGGGGTGAAAAGTGCTGAGTGAAGATTATGAGTTGGCCGAAGCGGTGAGAGAGAGAGAGAGAGAGAGAGAGAGAGAGAGAGAGAGAGAGAGAGAGAGAGAGAGAGAGAGAGAGAGAGAGAGAGAGAGAGAGAGAGAGAACTCGAACTCGAACTCGAAAACTTTATTACCGAGGGATGATAGCATTAGGTCCATATGGTCCTTTCTTACAGCTAGTCCCTACTATAATACACACATGAAACAAAGAACAAATATGAAGAATGAAAACATTTAAACAAAAAATCAAATAAAACAAAATTATGTAGGGAAAAGAATAACATAGCAATAAAAAATTCAAAAGAGAGAGAGAGAGGGAGAGAGAGAGAGAGAGAGAGAGAGAGAGAGAGAGAGAGAGAGAGAGAGAGAGAGAGAGAGAGAGAGAGAGAGAGAGAGAGAGAGAGAGAGAGAGAGAGAGAGAGAGAGAGACAGTGATTCAAGGCGCACAACTCTGGTACTCTTCATCGGCAACCGCTTAGATCAATCCCGACAACAAAATCCTGATTCAAAATCCTGAGCGACGAAATAAGAATTAAAATAAAACAGTGTGCTTACAGTTGTGTTCATTTGCTATCGCTTTTAGAGCATTGATTGCTAAATCTGGTTCAACAGAACAAGGCTGTCCCATCTGTCGTCTGCTGCAGATCTGTCTACAGAAATACAGGCTAAGCTTACTGATCAAGTTGACCAGCAACATGGAAATTGCCACTTACAAAGTTGGAGATACGGTTAAAATAAAAAGGTGGCGAAGAAGGTCGGATCTTGCGGGTGTTATTTTTCAATTTTAAAGTAAACAACGGTGTGTAGGTTCAGGTCATGCAGGCAAATATATTTACAAGTTTTGACCTACATTGAATAGACTAGCAGAACAAAACTACCGCAGTACAGTACAGATAACTTACTGGCCTAAGACTGAAAGCCAGGCATCAAAGTAAGGCTCGCCTAAATGACGATTGAAAAAGTAAGTAATCCAAATGTGAACACTGAAGCACAACAGCTCGAATAAGCACAAATTCAGCAATAATAATAATAATAATAATAATGGAAACTTATAGAGCGCTTACCTAGAAGCTCTAAGCGCTTTACAATGACATTGCTATACACATATACAAAACCAAAATACAGCATTAAGACACAAAAAGAACAGGAGTACAAAAGCAAATTCATCGTTTAAAACCATGCAGTCACAAACAAACACATTGCTTGTAAAATCACACACTCGCAGTCCTTTTGGCGTAATGCCTCTGACAACCGACTTGGGTCACCGACTGAAACCGGCCGGTAACTGCACAGTTTCGAATGCATTGAACTG
This sequence comes from Littorina saxatilis, assembly GCF_037325665.1. Classification (NCBI taxonomy): domain Eukaryota; kingdom Metazoa; phylum Mollusca; class Gastropoda; order Littorinimorpha; family Littorinidae; genus Littorina; species Littorina saxatilis. The sequence goes on along the minus strand of NW_027126994.1, from coordinate 54,651 downwards.
CGCAATCTCTGTAATTCGTTTTCTTAAGCAGTATTGATGACTAAATACAAAAGCAGATGTTTTATGGTGCGTTTACCGAAAAGACAAAAGGGGACTCGTTTCTCGTTTCGCACATGAATTTAATGACACGATTTGCGGTCGCTGAAGGTTTGGCTAGCAGAAAACAGGCACTCGCAGAGTTTGTGTCTAAAAGTGGTGTTTTTTTAATGAAAACGTCGGAGTAATGGGATAAAAAGCTTACACACCTCGTCCTAAATATCGTGCATATATTTTCCCTCGGGTAGAGGCTCGGTAATACCTGAAAATTGACCCTAGGGAAAATATGCACGATATTTAGAACTCGGAATGGTTCTATTCTGTTCATGACAGTCAGTCATGCTGCCGGTCAATAGAAGTTGACGTGTATGTTCATGACATTGATACATGCTGAAGCCAATTATGTACATTTGCATTCTGTATTCATTACAAATAGTCATGCTGATCAGTATAATTATGTTGAATTGTATGATTCATGACAAGTCTAGTCAATAAAACTTGACGTTGAGTTTACACCTGTCTTAATCTTCACTGAACTTGGAACTAGGTTGAATTAAGAGTAAGTGTGTGAACATGTGATCATGTTTGTCAACAACAACTTTGAAGTCTCACATTCCCGCAGTGACGGGAAACTGCGGGAAATGGAATTCAAGACATAAACGAGTACTTACCAAGTTGAAGTTTGTGTAGAATTCCATGATTGCGGTTTACCAGAACGGAGGGTTATGTGCCCACCCTCAAGTTCCCTACCCAATTATGTTGACCAGTTCTATCTGTTCTATGTTTACTGTTATTTGGTTGATGACAAACTTGTAGATATCATCAAATACTTTCGAGTTTATGATAGGTGCTATAAAGAATGGCTATTCGTTACGCATGCGTATCTCACATAACCCTCCGTTTCGGTAAACTGCAATCATGGAATTCTACACAAACTTCAACTTGGTAAGTACTCGTTTATGTGTTGAAATATATTGTAACTGTTTGGTGTGTTGTTAATTACATTTTGGGTAAGTTTTAAAACTCGTACTTTTTCCCCCTTGCTTATAGGTTAACATAAATATGTAACATGCTGTTCTGAGCCTAATTTTGATGTTTCTCTTTCAAAGTTACATGATTATTGCAATGGAAACATTATAAGACGATTGTTTGTATTATTCAAGACAAAGCAGGGAATTGCTGGTTGAACAAACGTTGTTGACTAGGCCGTCGTCTTTTCCAAGGTTGAAGCGACAGGATGAAGATAGTCCTCGAGGTCATCACAGTCAGGCGCAGGTTGAACGGCTGCATGCACAACCTTTATTGCTGATGTGCCTTTTACCACTGTACAGCCGTAAGCAACAGCGTATTCCTCGGATTCGCTGCTGCTTGTCGATGGATTTGCTACGCAATGCACATACTGCACATTTGACGTGACACTCACCAATGAGCCGGGGTGAGCTGATGGGTTCCCAACAGTACCTAAAAAAACAAAATTCCCTCTGAAGCAAGCATGCCAGTGTGTCAGTACAACTCACGTTTTAAAATAAGATAATACAACATGACTTGCTGCATAACACCAGGTTTACAAGAGCTGTTTTTTCAAATTTGAAATGCGATTGAAGGCTTTACATATTTAAACAAAAAACAAAAAAACACTGGAATCAACCAGCGACCCCTCTAATTGTAGTATATACTGTGTGTGTCCTACCTACCATCATTTATTTGCTATCTATATCAAACAAAGTGGCACATCCGTCCCGTGGAATCAACTTTTGAACTTCAAGCCATTCCACTCAACTTAGCATTCATTCAACAGCATTGGTAAGCAAGCTAAAAATACTCTAAAGTAGTTCATCTTTGTTGTTCATACAATTTACCACATCAGTTTCATGGTAGGATAAGGATTTGCGTATCACTATCAAAACGTGACGTTTGAGCTGCATGCATGCCATTAATGTGCAATACGTACCGCTATCAATATGTTGGTTGTTACCACGTGTCGTTTTTGTAACGACGATGCTTCTTACTACGTGTTGATTACACAACAACTTTTATAGTATCGCTTTGAGCCACACTAAATAGGTGCCAATACCACTACATGGTATTGAGCTCTCTCTCTCTCTCTCTCTCTCTCTCTCTCTCTCTCTCTCTCTCTCTCTCTCTCTCTCTCTCTCTCTCTCTCTCTCTCTCTCTCTCTCTCTCTCTCTCTCTCTCTCTCTCTCTCTCTCCAATTACTACTCGGATTTTTCATTCCTTGACTGCCTCACACTCTATCGCTCTGTTTCCACTCAATCTTTTTTCTTCTCTTGTTATAGCATACGCATATTCACACGAGCAAACAACCAAGCAAACAAGCAAAGCATGGTTGTTCTTATATAGTGTGGGAAGTACTTTAGTTGCAGCAAGTGTTTTGAAGTTTTCCCATAGCATGGTGGGGCCAAATCCGCCATAGTTCTGTTCGGTCCAGTTGTGATCTTACTCTAAATTGTCTTTAGTTCACTGTTACAGATAACCTTTCGCACGATGTTCATGATGGAGAGGTCACTTTCCCTTTATTTGTTTAAATCCACCAATCGCTGTATGTTTGTGCAAACATCAAGACTTATACGCGGTATATTTGGTAATATAATACCATCTGGAGCTGTATTGGTGCATCCTTCTTTTTGCACTATTAACTACAATTACATGCTTCACAAAGATGCAGTCACTAAATTCATACATACATTTAAGACTACACAAAACTTCTGTTTCTAGATATAACCAAGCTAACCAAAGGTTACTCTCGCGGAAAATCGGAATTCCCGAAAACAGCGTAACACATGTTCACGCTTTCACCTTGTGTAGATGTGCAGTTTGAACGAATCTTTTGCTTTGTATTTTGGTTTTAAATAATGACCTACGATTAAAGAGCAGACATTAGCCTCAAACAGATCTCAATTTTGACGAATTCTGGTCCTTTTTACATTTAGTTAAGTTTTGACTAAATGTTTTAACATAGAGGGGGAATCGAGACGAGGGTCGTGGTGTATGTGTGTGTGTGTGTGTGTGTGTGTGTGTGTGTGTGTGTGTGTGTGTGTGTGTGCGTGTGTGTGTGTGTGTGTGTGTGTGTGTGTGTGTGTGTGTCTGTGTCTGTGTGTGTGTGTCTGTGTGTGTGTGTAGAGCGATTCAGAGTAAACTACTAGGCCGATCTTTATGAAATTTTACATGAGAGTTTTTGGGTATGATATCCCCCCATTTTGTTTTCATTTTTTCAATACATGTCTTTGATGACGTCATATTTGGCTTTTTGTGAAAGTTGAGGCGGCACTGTCACACCTTCATTTTTGAATCAAATTGATTGAAATGTTGGCAAAGCAATCTTCGACGAAGGCCGGACTTTGGTATTGCATTTCAGCTCGGAGACTTAAACATTAATTAATGACTTTAGTCGTTAAAAATATGAAAATTGTAATTAAAATAATTTTTTTATAAAACGATCCAAAAACAATTTCATCTTATTCTTCATCATTTTCTGATTAGAAAATCATATACATATGTTATATTCGAATTAAAAACAAGCTCTGAAAATCACAAATATGAAAATCATGATTAAAACTAAATTTCCAAAATCGATTTGAAAACAATTTCATCTTATTCCTTGTCGGTTTCGGATTCCAAAAACATATAGATATGATATGTTTGGATTAAAAACACGCTCAGAAAGTTAAAGCGAAGAGAGGTACCGAAAAGCGTGCTATGCAGCACAGCGCAACCGCTATCGCGCTAAACAGGCTCGTCAATTTCACTGCCTTTTGTACGAGCGGCGGACTACGGTCATTGTGAAAAAATGCAGTGCGTTCAGTTTCATTCTGTGAGTTCCACAGCTTGACTAAATGTAGTAATTTCGCCTTACGCGACTTGTTTCATTGACTATTTGACTGCCAAAAAACTGATCCCGATATTTAAGATTTTTTAAAAAATGTGTCCGTCCTGAACACTCAGATTAGTACCAGGGACTGCGAAGGGCTTCAACATGCAGTTGAAAGCAAATTATACAGGTGAACCTGGCTACGTTGTTTAACAATCTCAGAAACTGTCTCTTTTTTGATCACATGCTTCACTAGTGCCGGGGCCCGGTAGCTCATTTTGTTAGAGCACTGGACTTGTGATCCGAGATTCACGAGTTGGAATCCGGGCCGGGACGAACGCGGGTCAACTTTATGTGCAGACGCAGAGGCGGTATCCATGTTCTACCCACATGTTGCCACTGTGGCATGTAAAAGACCTTGGTCACTCTGCCAAAAGAGCGGGTGGCTGATTACACCTAAACACGCACACACCCGGGTAGCGCGACTCTGTTGATGCTAGCTTTCCACTGGGAGAAAGCGACCTGTATTTCCCAGCGATCGGACGATACAGATATAAAAAATGAAAACGAAATGAAAGACAAAAATGGAAAATTATGAGGTTAAAGAAGTATGAACAAATGACACAACAACTTTAGCCAAGTGGATTCAAAAAAGACCAAATCACTGTGTATATAAACTATCTAATATTCCCGAATAAAATCGGGTTATTGCAAATGCAGTATCTCGTGACCCTAACCAGAAAGGATAGGTGGTTCTTTTTGTTAAACCTAAACAAACTACTATTGTCTGTTTAAAAAACCCACTATAGCCTGTTTGAAAGATTTGCAGTAAATTATAGCACTGTAATCTTGTCACTTGCCAAGTAATTTGGTGCACACACATTTTCTTACAGGATATTAATGCGAAGCACAAATTGTGTTGACTTTCTGTCCTAATGTGCACGTATTTCTTTTTGAAATAGGCGTGCTTTCGGGGTGCAGTACCTATTTGTTTTATTGTGTGTACACAAAATACACAACGATTATACATTATTTGAATGATTTATAGTTTAAAAACATATTTATATGAATTGTGCGATGTTTATTCATAATCGGAAAGACAAGGCTGTATACTGTCTAAACCCCAACAAAGGTTAGTAAAAAGTTGTATTCTTAGTTAGACGACATAGGCCTTGCACAACCCACATTTGTTACGTTGAATCCTTATTAAACAAAAAGTACAAGTCAAACACAACCCACATCAAACACACTGTGTGTGGCCAAAAGCAAGATCCGATTAAGATTGATTGCATTGGATGAACGTCACGCTTATGTAAGACGATCATCTGAATAATCACATTTCATGCCACTACGAAGCATATCACAGTCCAGAACACACAATGTTTAGCTCACTACCTCGTTATCATTCGTTCACAATTACCAATGTATAAGTCATTGAATGCAGAGACACAGACAGACATACATGCAGGCAGACAGGGAGACACATTTAGATACATACATTCATGTACGTCTTCATCGATTTCACAGTAAGAGTTTGTTTCCGTGCTCCCGATCGAGCCATGTTCAGATGCAACCTGAGCAGCACTGCGCCTAAAGACCACGGAATCAGGTTGTGAGCGCTGTAGTCTACACGGGACAGGCGAGGAAGGGGAATATGCACGGCAGCCTGTTGAGCCAAATTTAAAATGCATCCATTGTAAATCGCATCATCATCATCATCATTATCATCATCATCATCATCATCATCATCATCATCATCATCATCATCATCATCATCAATCATCATCACCATCATCATCAATCATCATCATCAATCATCATTAATAGTCATAACCTGCAGCAGGGACTGTTAGTGTCGTCCACTCATAAATACCTGTTATTATCTTCTTTATTTGTCTTGCTTCTGACACTATTTTACAGTTTTGGTTCTCATTGCTGAATGCCCTTTCAGTTTCTGTTTCTGTTTTGTTTGTTTTAATGCTTGTTGTTTGTTTGTTTGTTTGTTTGGTTAGTTGGTTGGTTATTGATTGGTCATTCTTTTTATTTGTATTTGGTGTTGCACATCGATTCCAAAAACCGTATCAATATTATCGCAATATGTTTTCCTCGTATACATATATTTCATGTTGCTTTGTTAGCATTGCCATGTGACAAGTCCAAGTGCAAACACAACCTTAAAAGGCCTTATTTGTTTTCGTTCAAGCATGACAAGAAAATAATAATAAAAAATCTAGCAAGTGAACAGTAAATTGGTAACTTCAACAACAACAAAATCAAAAATGCTGTGTGCAAAACGCGTCTTTGTACGATGTGTACAAACAACACTGTTACAGAGAGGATCACAATGTGTAGCGTTTAAACTAAAATAGCTTTTAGCTTAAGAACATACTACCTAAAAGATATTTCACATGTAGAATGTAACAATAACTGCCCAAACTGCTTGTGTTTAAAGTCTGCAAATGTAAAACAAGTGGAAACATGGGTGCGTGCATTTTGCAGAACTAAGCGTCTAAAATGGCCGTGCTAGTTCGTTTAGGGTACACTACTAATTCCACACCCTCAATCTTAATGATATAGCAGCAAATACGCCAAGCCAAAATAATCATCTTCATCATCATCATCATCATCTCTCTCTCCCCCCTCTCTCTCTCACTCAAACCATGTGATAGTAATAATTAAGTAGAGGTGCATTGCCATGCCACTGCATACCACCCGCGAAGGACACATCGCCTCTCTCTCTCTCTCTCTCTCTCTCTCTCTCTCTCTCTCTCTCTCTCTCTCTCTCTCTCTCTCTCTCTCTCTCTCTCTCTCTCTCTCTCTCTCTCTCTCTCTCTCTCTCTCTCTCTCTCTCTCTCTCTCTCTCTCTCTCTCTCTTACCTGATCTAAGCTTAAATGCTCGTATGCCCAAACACACAAAGATGATAAGACTGAGTGCTCCAGGAATGCCCCCCATCAGCGCCGCAATGTTTTGAATGGGATTGATACGTTCTGTTGTTACAGTGGACGCTGCTACTGTGAACGGTCCAAAGGTTGGAACTACAACAACAAACAGTACCGAAAATATGTAATTCTGGGGGGCACAGACATATACTCTCCTACCCATTCATTGTAAATTCACAAAGACTGCAAAGACTGTATACTACAGCTGAAGTAACATGTGCATGCAAACTTTCTTAAAGTGGGTTGAGAGAAGAAGAAAATAAGTCTCGTAAGGCGAAATTACTACATTTAGTCAAGCTGTCAAACTCACGGAATGAAACTGAACGCACTGCATTTTTTCAACCAAAACTTGAAGTGAGATTTTTTTCTTAAAAATTACAATTGCAAAACTACTTCCTGCACGATATCAAATTCACTAGGAACTTCCTCTGCGATATCAATTGATATACAGTTCCTTCTTGACCAATGACAACATGTGCTTATATATATATATATGTGGGTGTGGAGGGGGGTATATGAAACCAAAGCCACAGGTTTTAATTTGATGAAGAAGGACAATAAGAAGAATATTACATGTGTAAATACATCATAAACATAAACGTCAGAAACATAGAAGAAGGGCTGAAAAAAAGAAATTACAAACAAATGAAAAAGAAGCCATGACGCAAGCACATTATCTAGCTGAAAAAACAGTTTGGTTTTAAATTCTAAAGGTGAGCTTATATAGCGCGAACCACAAGTGCTCTCCGCGCTTTACATATTAATTTCTGCCGTGTGAAATGGATTTTTTTTTACAGACAGACAGACAAACAAACATTTTTTACACACAATATATAACGCATTCACATCGACCAGCAAACCTCAAGCCTGTTAGGCGAATGTTCACCTTTCGCGGCCTTTATTCCAAGTCATACGGGTATTTGATGGACATTTTTATCTATGCCAAAACAATTTTGCCAGGAAAGACCCTTTTGTCAATCGTGGGATCTTTAACGTGCACACCCCAATATAGTGTACACGAAGGGACCTCGGTTTTTCGTCTCATCCGAAAGACTAGCACTTGAACCCACCACCTAAGTTAGGAAAGGGGGGAGAAAATAGCGGCCTGACCCAGGGTCGAACACGCAACCTCTCGATTCCGAGCGCAAGTGCGTTACCACTCGGCCACCCAGTCCCGTGATAACCTTTTCCCAAGCTACATATAGTAGTAAGGTTAGTACCAAATGTGAAATGATGTACAGTAGTGTTGATGGTCTGTGTTGTGTCTTCTTGTGGGTCTGAAAGAAAGAGAAAAATGGTTAATTCAAAATGAACGGCATTTCTAACTTAATGAACGCAACGTCTGCACGTTACACGTGTCAGTTTACGTGTAATGTTTGACTGCTTTCGTTTGGCAACCAATGCGTTGGTGTCAGTGGAAAAATGCGTTGGAGTTAAATGATGTTACTCCCTATACTTTGCGATCAAACAAAGAGGAAATGTTTACTATCAATACTCAGATTCCAAAACTTCACCAGAAAATAAGTGCAAACTTCTGCAACAAAACAGACAAGAACATTGAAGCTATCCATTCAAAAGCCAGACACATCAATCGCTAACTGATGATTTTCGAATGCACTGAAATATATATGCCCGATTATCGTTCGCCTTCCTAACACACACACACACACACACACACACACACACACACACACACACACACACACACACACACATACACACACACACACACACACACACACACACACACACACACACGTACGTTCCCACCTACCTTCTATATCAAATGTAACGTGGGTGCCCCTTAGAGTTTCGTTCCAAGATCTCCAATTCCATGAACCGTTGTCGTTTAGGGTTAGACTTTTGGTGAAAGTAAAACTCAAATCACTGGGGTCGTTACACTTGCAGTTCTCCTCGTTAACGATAGTTTTGCAGCCACTCCCATCTCTAAGCCATCTCAAAACACAAAAAAATTGGTCGCTGTTAGGCTGTGATATTTTGATGTAGACTTTGCTCCCAAGGCATGTGTTGTTGTTTGGAGCGATCCGAAACGGCAATGTGAGGTTGGTGTTCACTTTGGCGGTTACGGTGCGACCTGTGTAGGGACTTGAGAACTCATAGAAAGCACCTGTTAAAAAAAAAAAAGAGAAATACTCAACAAAAAAGGGATGAAGACCCAATTCGCATGAGTACAACATTGACATTTTCAACAATGGCACAGACTGAGCTACAAGCAGCGAGGCTCACACACACACACACACACACACACATACACACACACACACGCACGCACGCACGCACGCACACACACACACACACACACACACACACACACACACACACACACACACACACACACACACACATACACTTACACATTATGGGCGATACGCCTGACTCCGCTAGGATCATAGTATCGTAGTGGTAGTCAAGTGTTGCGCACACTGTGCAACTGGGTCGGAGGTTACTGCCCTAATTCCGGCAGCGAACCATAACCACAGGCCGTAAAACTAGGCGAGTTAACTGCCTGCAGGTAGTAGTAAGCTTGTTTGACAGCAATCATCTCATTTCCCGCGTTGCATTGTGCAATTCCAGATGTGGTAAAGTACAAGCAAAAATAAAACCAACCAACAATTCTGCACACAGGAATGCTACAAGTTTTTTTTACATCAGGGATAACAAAAACAAATATGGATAGCAAGTACACACATTACATGTCTTGATGTCAAATTATACTTACACTTGTCAATGCACAAGACAGCTGTGATGGATGCCAATAAGATTATAATACAATGCCCAGCCACAGGACGTCCGCACGATTCATTGTAATACATCTGTCAGGGGTCACTGCAAATTTAAGGAAGAAACTACATTCGCCTCACAATAACATAAGTATTGTTTGCACTGAATTACGAAGCCGTCTAACTAGCGCGTACAGACTCGACTAAGCCTGTAAGATGTGCTGCAGCGCGTGACACTTAATTCGATGTAGGGGCAGGGGGGTGGGGATAAAGGGGGTCGTGCGTGTGTGTTTGCCTTTCACTCATGCTCGTCACGCCTACAATCTTGAATCAAAAGTGACTAATGCTCTCTCCAAATAAAAACAAACGATATGATTTATTTGAAGCTATGTGGGAAGAAAGGAGACACGTATTTAGCTTCAAAAGATGTGATGAAGTAGAAGGAGACGAAAAGAATAACGTACCGTAGTAGTGAAGTTTGGTTGGTAAATGTAATCACCTATAGTATAACGTGACCCTAAGGTAAGAGAACATCATGTTCGCGCCTTTTTACATTCAGTCAAGCAATGACTGAAGGTCTTAACATTGGCGGAGAGTGAGGTCTGTCTCCCGATGTATGTGCGTGTGTGCGTGTGTGTGTGGTAAGCATTTCCCAGAAACTATCTGACGGATTTGCTTGAAAATTGATGTATGCATGTTTGAGGGCATTTGCTTGTGTAGAGTTTCTCTGATTTTTGATAGGGCTATTTGATGACGTCATATTTGCCCGTTTTCAAAAGTTGAGGCGGCACTCTCATGGCTACAGTTTTTCATCGATTTGTTTCAAATTTGTGTTACATAATCTTCGACTAAATGCGGACTCTGGAGTTGCATTTCAGCTTGGTACCTTAACAATTCGTATATGAAATGTTCACTCAAAGTTAGGCAAATGTGTCGATTTCTTAAAAGTCGATATTTGAATCACGAAGGTGACACCATTGTATTCAATATTGGCTTCTGTATCCGAACATATATACACCATGTGTCTGACCTGTCTGAAAACACCTCCACGTGGAGGGGTTTTGCTTCCAGCGCGGTGAAGATAAAGAGGGAACATTTTGTTCTGCTCGCGCGGCAGCAAGCATGATGTCTCTGATCTGTATAGTTGTGTTGTGTTTGATTGAAAAATAAGCTTGAAATGAAGAAAACCGTTAAAAAGCGACTTTCTGTATTGTTTTAAGAAGACGCATAACATTACCATTTCTCTGTTCCTTATCATTTGCTAATTAAAACAATATACAGTTTACTTTATGGTGTTTGTCGCTGAAAATATGCTTACAATGAAGAAAATCTCTAAAGGGTATGTATGCTTCATGAAGCCTGTATCCAACTTATCAAGCTGATTTGTGTGTGTGTGTCTGTCTGTCTGTGGGTATGCTAACAAAAGCCTCCGAAACGGCTTTACCGACTGAGACGGGAATTGCAGGGTATATGTTCTTTGCCACTCGAGTCGTGTCAAAGAGTATTTTTGAAAATGCAAACTTGAAAGGAGTCGTTAAAAACAGCGGACAAAAGTAGATTTCCGTTGAGCTATCGAGGACCCTTCCCGCCGTCTGGGCTGTCAAAACTTTGCTTCCTACACTCTCCTTACCATCTTCTCTTCGCGCTGCCTCTTCCTACACTATCCCAACCATCTTCTCTTCGCCCTGTCTCTTCCTACAATCTTCCAACCATCCTCTCTTCGCCTTTTCTCTTCCTACACTCTCCCAATTATCCTCTCTTTGACTTTTCTCTTCCTAATTTCTCCCAAACATCCTATCATTGACTTGTCTCTTCCTACACACTCTGAACCATCCTCTCTTCGCCCTGTCTCTTCTTACACACTCTGAACCATCCTCTCTTCGCCCTGTCTCTTCCTACACACTCTGAACCATCCTCTCTTTGCCCTTCATCCCGGCTCTTATTCCACTCTCTAACCCATCCTCCCTTTACCATCTCTCTTCCTCCAATCTCTTACCTATCCCACCTTCACTCCGTCTCTTCCTGCACTCCCCTAACAATCCTCTGTTCGCCTTTTCTATTCCCACACCTTTCTAACCATCCTCTCTTCGCCCTGCCTCTTGCTACACTCTCCCAACCATAGTTTATTTTGACCTGTTTTTTCCTACACTCTCCTAACCATTCTCTCTTCGCCCTGTCTCTTCCTCCACTCTCTAACCCATCTTCCCTTCAGCCTTTCTCTTTCTCCACTCTCTAACCCATCCTCCCTTCACTCAGTCTCTTCCTCCACTCTCCCAACCAGCCTCTCTTCGCCCTGTCTCTTCCTCCAATCTCCTACCTATCCCAACTTTATCCCGTCTCTTCCTCCACTCTCCCAAATTAGCCTCTCTTCGCCCTGTCTCTTCCTAAAATCTCTTACCTATCCCAACTTCATCCCGTCTCTTCCTCCACTCTCCCAAATTATCCTCTCTTCGCCCTGTCTCTTCCTCCAATATCTTACCTATCCCAACTTCATCCCGTCTCTTCCTCCACTCTCCCAACCAGCCTCTCTTCGCCCTGTCTCTTCCTCCAATCTCTTGCCTATCCCACCTTCATCCCCGCTCTTCCTCCACTCTCTTAACCATTCTTTCTTAGCTCTGTCTATTCGTGAACTCTCCCACCCATCCTCCTGTTACGCTGTGTAATATTCTATTATTGGTTTAAACAGTTTTATCCAACGTTTGTGCATTATTTACAAAAAAACGCATATTGAGTAAACAACAACAAGCATAATACTTATAGTGGTGTTTACATATATTCTATTATTGCGTTTTTACGGGTCACATGACGAAACTGTAACTAACCCTTGGTCAAACATGCACCCTATATCAATTGATATATCGCAGGAAGTCGTCATAGCCAAGTGATATATCGCAGGCAGTGACAAATCACTTATGGACGCTATCTAAAGACGGTCACTTCAAAAACAGTGGAGCGAGATATTTCCCATAAACATTCTTTGGTGACGAATTCAGTACACAACAAGCGAAAAGGCAAATCGTAAAAAAAAAAAAAGCATGCCCAATCTTTTGTACGCAGTCATGGGTCCTAGAAATTGGATCTGAAGTCTTACTGACGGGGGTTGCATTGAATGGCAATTTAGCAGAAAAACAACAAGTGACACAAGCAGCAGACACTTGTGAGAACTGGATAACTTTCACTACAATTTGAAAGAGATTTCACCCCCTAGCGAGATAGAAGCAACAGTGTGTGCAGGCACAATGGTTTACGATATTAAAACGTAACTGACCTGACGACTCGATGAAGAAAACAGAGGGAATGAAAGGGAGAGAGACTGGAAGAGGTCACATTCACTGTGCATAATTCCTACCTGGATCATTGCGACTCGCGCATTGTTACATAATCGCAAGTCTTTCAGCAGTTCTGTGAAAGTAAAAGACAATTATCTGAAATTCTGATCACTTCAATGTCCATCGTTCAGTGAAAACGACAATCCGAGTTGTCGAGAAGAACTTGAGTTCTGAAACACGTCACGTTCCAAATCAAAAGACGACATTCTATTCTCTTACGTCACTATTCTTGGTTTACGGTACCATTCGGCGGCTTTGCTACGAGTATGCCATAGTCTTGGTTGGCCGAGACCTTGAGGTGGTCCCAAAGAAGACTCCTTAGCAGCTACCGACGGGAGGTTTCCAGAAGAGCCTGTCTTGTTTATTTTGAAAATAAGGATGCATGAAACTGTCCAAAACAAAACGCAATAAATTCGCTATCTTTAGATGTGGCTGTGATACCCACATTTATCAGTCACAATGTCTCAAAAGGCGGAAACATATCAGATCTCGACTTACGCCTCGATCTGATATGATTCCTCCTTTCTCGACATCGTGACTGATAAATGTGGATATGACAGCCACATCTAACGATAACTACTAATATCTTACTAATTCTCTTACTTTCTCCCAAGCGCAAGACAAATTCTTCAATGAAAATTGAAGCCAATAAAATTTGAGTTGAGTTGAGTTGAGTTGAGTCACCCTTTCACTTCCTCCACTCTCTAACCCATCCTCCCTTCCCCCCGTCTCTTCCTCCAATTTCCCAACCAGACTCTCTTCGCCCTGTCTCTTCCTCCAATCTCTTACCTATCTCACTTTTGCCCCGTCTCTTCCTCCACTCGCCCAATCAGCCTCTCTTCGCCCTGTCTCTTCCTCCAATCTTTTACCTATCCCACCTTCATCCCGGCGCTTCTTTTTCCACTCTCTAACCAATCCTCCCTTCACCCTGTCTCTTCCTCCAATTTCCCAACCAGACTCTCTTCGCCCTGTCTCTTCCTCCAATCTCTTACATATCCCACCTTCACTCCGTCTCTTCCTTCACTCCCCTAACAATCCTCTGTTCGCCTTTTCTATTCCCACACTTTTTTTAACCATCCTCTCTTCGCCCTGCCTCTTGCTACACTCTCCTAGCCATCCTCTCTTTGATCTGTCTCTTCGTACACTCTCCCAACCATCGGGTTTTTTTTACCTGTTTTTTCCTACACTCTCCTAACCATCCTCTCTTCGCCCTGTCTCTTTCTCCACTCTCCCAACCAGACTCTCTTCGCCCTGTCTCTTTCTCCACTCTCCCAACCAGACTCTCTTCGCCCTGTCTCTTTCTCCACTCTCCCAACCAGCCTCTCTTCGCCCTGTCTCTTCCTCCACTCTCCCAACCAGCCTCTCTTCGCCCTGTCTCTTTCTCCACTCTCCCAACCAGCCTCTCTTCGCCCTGTCTCTTCCTCCACTCTCCCAACCAGCCTCTCTTCGCCCTGTCTCTTCCTCCAATCTCTTACCTATCCCAACTTCATCCCGTCTCTTCCTCCACTCTCCCAAATTATCCTCTCTTCGCCCTGTCTCTTCCTCCAATCTCTTACCTATCCCAACTTCATCCCGTCTCTTCCTCCATTCTCCCAAATTATCCTCTCTTCGCCCTGTCTCTTCCTCCAATCTCTTACCTATGCAACTTCATCCCGGCTCTTCCTTCACTCTCTAATCCATCCTTCCTTCACCCTGTCTCTTCCTCCAATCTCTTACCTGTCCCACCTTCACCCCGTCTTTTCCTCCAATTTTCCAACCAGCCTCTCTTCGCCCTGTCTCTTCCTCAAATCTCTTGTCTATTCCACCTTCATCCCCTCTCTTCCTCCACTCTCTTAACCATTCTCTCTTAGCCCTGTCTATTCGTGAACTCTCCCACCCATCCTCCTGTTACGCTGTGTAATCCTCTAATATCCCACTAATTCTCCCTTCACCATGTCTCTTCCTCCACTCTTTTAACCATCCTTCCTTCACCCTTTCACTTCCTCCACTCTCTAACCCATCCTCCTTCCCCCCCGTCTCTTCCTCCAATTTCCCAACCAGTCTCTCTTCGCCCTGGCTCTTCCTCCAATCTCTTACATATCCCACTTTTGCCCCGTCTCTTCCTCCACTCGCCCAATCAGCCTCTCTTCGCCCTGTCTTTTCCTCTAATCTCTTACCTATCTCACCTTCATCCTGGCTCCCAACGATCCTCTCTTCGCCCTGTCTATTCCTCCAATCTCCCACCCATCCTCTCTTCGCCCTGTCTCTTCCTCCAATCTCCCAACCATCCTCTCTTCGCCCTGTCTCTTTCTCCAATCTCCCAGACATCCTCTCTTCGCCCTGTCTCTTCCTCCAATCTCCAAGCCATCATCTCTTCGCCCTGTCTCTTTCTCCAATCTCCCAGACATCCTCTCTTCGCCCTGTCTCTTCCTCCAATCTACAAGCCATCATCTCTTCGCCTTGTCTCTTCCTCTAATCTCCCAGCCACCCTTTCTTCGCCTTGTCTCTTCCTCCAATCTCCAAGCCATCCTCTCTTCGCCTTGTCTCTTCCTCCACTCTCCAATCCATCCTCTCTTCGCCTTGTCTCTTCCTCCAATCTCCCAACCATCCTCTCTTCGCCTTGTCTCTTCCTCCAATCTCCAAGCCATCCTTTCTTCGCCTTGTCTCTTCCTCCAATCTCCCAGTCATCCTCGCTTTGCCCTGTCTCTTCCTCCAATCTCCCAACCATCCTCTCTTCGCCTTGTCTCTTCCTCCAATTTCCAAGCCATCCTCTCTTCGCCTTGTCTCTTTCTCCAATCTCCAAGCCATCTTCTCTTCGCCTTGTCTCTTCCTCCAATCTCCCAACCATCCTCTCTTTGCCTTGTCTCTTCCTCCAATCTCCAAGCCATCCTCTCTCCGCCTTGTCTCTTCCTCCAATCTCCCAACCATCCTCTCTTCGCCTTGTCTCTTCCTCCAATCTCCAAGCCATCCTTTCTTCGCCTTGTCTCTTCCTCCAATCTCCAAGCCATCCTCTCTTCGCCTTGTCTCTTCCTCCAATCTCCCAGCCATCCTCTCTTCGCCTTGTCTCTTCCTCCAATCTCCCAGCCATCCTCTCTTCGCCCTGTCTCTTCCTCCAATCTCCGAGTTATCCTCTCTTCGCCCTGTCTCTTCCTCCAATCTCCCAGACATCCTCTCTTCGCTCTGTCTCTTCCTCCAATCTCCCAGCCATCCTCTCTTCGCCCTGTCTCTTCCTCCAATCTCCCAGCCATCCTCTCTTCGCCCTGTCTCGTCCTCCAATCTCCCAGCCATCCTCTCTTCGCCCTGTCTCTTCCTCAAATCTCCCAGCCATCCTCTCTTCGCCCTGTCTCTTCCTCAAATCTCTCACTCATCCTTTCTTCATTATCTCACTTCCACCCATCTGTCACTACCACCCCCTTCATCCTCTCTCTTCCTGCCCTCTGCTCACTTCCTTCTCTAATCAATTTCTCTCCTCCTGCCCTTACTAATCGTTTCCCTCTTCCTCCTTCTGCCATCCCTCCCCCCCCCCTTCCCTCCTGTTCATCGTCACCTGCCCGTCTGTCTAATATAGTCCTGTACAGTTATAAATATGGTCTGGTTGACATTTCGGGAATATTGCGGGATCCTTTCAATAATATTTCGATATACTTATAATCATTTGTCAAATTATCAATGGACAATAATCTTATATCTCTATACAAGGGACAATGCAATAAGTAATGTTCAGCAGTCTCGCTGGGATAACCACACTCGCATTGAGAGCAATCCTTAAGGTGCCGCTTACATAAATCAAAATTCAAATCACTCATACCAATACGCAATCTGCAATGATGTACTTGTTCAAATCTTTTTCCAAAATAATAATGCCATGGTACTTTAAAATCAGCATTTAACAAATAATTTTTGAACTCGCTCAAGGAGGTGGTCATTTTAACGTTATCTGGTAAGGTGTTCCATAGTACAGTCGTTTTGGGGATAAAAGAGTTGCGAAATAATTCGGTTCTATGAGGAGGCACATATCTTTCTAATGGTCTTCGTCTATGATACGGATTAATGTCAACTACAAGAGGGGGCAATACATTTACTAAGTACTGGGGGCATTTGTTATGTATCATCTTATGAAAAACAATTAATTTATGTCTTTTCCTTCGTTCTTCAAGGCTACATAGCCCACTTTCCTCATACAGCTTTGCATGGCTAGTGCCCTTAACTCCACCTATTATAATTCGTAGGGCTTCTAAGTGTAATTTTTCTAATGCATCTGCCATTATCTTAGTGCAATTATCCCAAACAACATCTGCATAGTCGAAATGGGGTAAAATAAAAGACTATACTTACAAAATCGTAAACAATTAATCATTAAATTCGCTTTTTTAATTATACTTTTGATGTGGGCATCCCACTTGCAGGTACTCTGTAAAATCACTCCAAGGTGTTTGCGTTGGTCTACTTTCTGTAAGAAAACATTGTTGAAAAACAAGGGTTGAGGGGGGATTAAATCACGTTGAATATTTAACAATTCAGTCTTAGTCTCGTTAAATTTAACTTTCCATTTATTGGCCCATGCACTAATTTTATCAAGATCTTGATTTAATATATTGGTTCGTCTGTCTACATCTTCTAATGCAAGATACATGCTTGTGTCGTCAGCAAACAACTTAATTCCGGATTCAATATTCTTTACAATATCATTAATATAAACCAGAAATAAGAGCGGGCCTAGCACGGATCCTTGTGGAACACCGGCAGGAATCTTTTTAACATTAGACTGTGTTCCCTTAATTACAACAACTTGCTTGCGGTCTGTTAAATAATCACAGAACCATAATAATAACCGACCTCTAATGCCCACTGCTTCTAACTTGGCCAAAAGGCCCTTGTGCCACACTCTATCGAACGCTTTCGACACATAAAAAAATACAGCTTGGGTCGTAATGCCTCTGTCATGACAGGAACAAAATTCATTGTAAATCGAAATCAATTGGAATACACATGAATCATCTGGCAAAAAACCAGACTGCTGTGGAATGAGTATGTGATTTGCCTTTAAAAAATCAAAAACATGTACATAAACACATCTTTCTAACACCTTACCAACACAACTCAGTAATGATATAGGACGGTAATTATTACACAATTCTGCTGGACCTTTTTTTATATACTGGAGTAACATGGGCTAGTTTCCACGAGGCAGGAAATTTTCCTTCAACTAAACTTCTATTAAATATTTTTAAAAGGGGTTCTGATACAACATCCACAGAAGCAATTAATAATCGGTTATGTATTAAATCGGGACCTGCAGCTTTCGTCTTCTTCAAATTTATAATAACATCTTTTACTTCATTAACTGACAAGACTAAATTATTCATAAAACAATCAGAAATTTGGATTTCGGGAGGTTCATCGTCTGGATTCTCAATGGACGAATTCTGAATAAACTGATCATTAAAAAAAAAACCGTAAAATCCCTAGCATAAGCCCACCATCTAGCAAACGCCCACCCCCCACTTTGGGCCAAAAGTTGTGCACAGGGGTAACTACCTAGCAAACGCCCACCCTGCTTTTTTCAAAGAGACTATAGGTTCACTTTCACTAGGACCGGCACGGTTGGCCTAGTGGTAAGGCGTCCGCCCCGTGATCGGGAGGTCGTGGGTTCGAACCCCGGCCGGGTCATGCCTAAGACTTTAAAATTGGCAATCTAGTGGCTGCTCCGCCTGGCGTCTGGCATTATGGGGTTAGTGCTAGGACTGGTTGGTCCGGTGTCAGAATAATGTGACTGGGTGAGACATGAAGCCTGTGCTGCGACTTCTGTCTTGTGTGTGGCGCACGTTATATGTCAAAGCAGCACCGCCCTGATATGGCCCTTCGTGGTCGGCTGGGCGTTAAGCAAACAAACAAACAAACAAACTTTCACTAGGATTAGTGCAGACTGTTCTAAAAGTCATCTTTTTCCCCTCCTTTTCGTGTTTCTTTCCTTTTTTCTTATTCTTTGTCCCCTCTCCTCACTCCCACCCACCGTTCATGTTTTTTCGAGTTTCTCTTCTCTTTTTTTTTCCTAAGTTTGTGGGTTTTTCTTTTGAAGACAAAATCCAAGTTCAGTTAACGTTTCATTTCCAAAGACGATCGTGTAATTTCTTCCCTGTACAGAAAAAAAGGGCTTCATTGGTGTTGACATTTCGACATTTCAAGTTTCTTTTTCCCGGAATTGTGTTGTTATTGTTTGTCCTTGCAAAGGTCTGGCGATTTTCTTTTTACTTTATAAATTTATATGAATGACTATGCTCGTGTTGTTTTCAGAAGAGCCAGTCCTTTTCTCTCTCTCTCTCTCTCTCTCTCTCTCTCTCTCTCTCTCTCTCTCTCTCTCTTTCTCTCTTTCTCCCTCTCTCTCATTCTCTCTCTCTCCCTCTCTCCCTCTCTATCTCTATCTCTCTCTCTCTCTCTCTCTCTCTCTCTCTCTCTCTCTCTCTCTCTCTCATGGTTGGCCCTCTTTGCCTCAAAGTCCTGGGTTTTTTTTCCTTCACTTCTACTCACACGACTTAACTTACATGCTTTCGGGGTTTGTATTCACTCAATTACACGGTTGAGCACAAAACTTACTTTGTGCAAAGGGGTCTATCCCTAGCAAACGCCCACCCCCCAATTTTGCCCTAAATCTGTGCACAGGGGGGGTGGGCTTATGCTAGGGATTTTACGGTAGCTTTATCGTGGTTTAAATAATGTATACTCTAAGTTACTAGTGTGTATGTGTGTTGGTGCTTTAACACTTCATTTACAGGGAGTAGCATACATCATGTTTTAAACGTGTATAGTAGCAGTGCATTTTAATAATAAGATCAGTTTTAGAATGATCAGCCTTTTCAACCGTCAAGTCATTCACGTATGGTAGTCGTCCGATGTCGGAATATAGCGTTTTTTGTTCGATTCTTGCGTTTTTAGTCTCTCGTTTGTTTTCTTAATGTGATCAAGCAAACGCAAACAATCCTTGAATCTTGTAAAGCACGATAAAAAGATCAAGTATTGATCCTCAGACAGACAATGAAATAAACGACACCAGCTAATAACACTCGAAAAGAGAAAGATCCAATTAGGCAATGGAAGACACGAACCAGTAATCGACACTAATCTTACCGGATACTTTGTGCAGTACTGTTAGTCACGTCTAAATAACATGTACACATTTTTAACCCTGTTGGAGTATTACGATTTAACAGCAAGATTATTTTCTTTAAGTGTTACTTGTACAGCTTTACATCACTTTTACTATTAAGCTAACCAGCACATTATCATTTA
The DNA here is from genome assembly GCF_037325665.1 of Littorina saxatilis. Classification (NCBI taxonomy): domain Eukaryota; kingdom Metazoa; phylum Mollusca; class Gastropoda; order Littorinimorpha; family Littorinidae; genus Littorina; species Littorina saxatilis. The sequence goes on along the minus strand of NW_027126994.1, from coordinate 34,510 downwards.
AATGTTCTATAACACTTAGAAATATTTAACCCGGGTAGGGTATTACAATTCGTGAACAAGAGCTTTTTGATAAATTCATGTGTCCAGATATATTGCATGTTCAGTTTTGTGATGTCCTAATAAAACGTACTTGTGCTTCATGTTCTCTCTTCTGTTGTAACTTCATTCAAAATCAAAGAATACAATCTCTAGCTGCGCACGCTAGCTTTGCGAAATAAAGTGTTGGTTTGGTTACTAACACTCCATCCCGCCATTTAATTTTTAACAAATCAAACAGAAATTTTAAAGATTGAAATTTATTCAGATTAACATTTTCTAAATCAGGTTTTGGTCTTGGTTTAAAAATGCATGCTAACAAACAATCGTTTTAGGTTAAACAAAAAAATAATTTGTATTTATTTTTTTGTTTTAACTAAGCTTTGGTTTTATAACGAAAATCCCGCCTGAAGTCTTTTCATGCGCAACATGTTTAAAAAAAATTTAAAAAAAAAAAAAAAAAAAAAAAACTGAAGGCCCCCCACACCATGATGGAGCCCCCGCCGAAGGCCACCCTCTCCTGCACCAGACCGTTGTTGTACCGCTCACCCTGACGCCTCCACACACGAGCCCGACCGTCATGATGGTGCATATTAAAGCGGGACTCATCGCTGAACAGCTCATCGGCCCATTGCTGGCGTGTCCACCTGGCATGGTTGTGACAGAACGCCAAACGAGCCTGGCGAAGAGCTGCTGTCAGTCGTGGGTGTACAGCTGGACGACGTGATCGCAGGCCAACTTCGAGCAGGCGTTTGCGGATGGTTTTCGTGCTGACGTCGGTGTTTGTTGCCACCCTCAGCTGTCCCCTGATGATGCTTGCAGTGGTGCCTCGCTGGCCACTGCTGCAGAGCTTGTCTTCTGATGAAGCAATCTTCACGCTGTGTTGTCTTCTTAGGCCGTCCTGACCTGGGCCTCTCCAGAACGCCTGGAACTTCTGATGCAGCCTGACCACGACAGAATGGGACACTCCAAGTCGTCTGCCCACTTCTCGCTTGCTTACGCGTATACGCCGTCTTGCAGCCATGCGATGGTCCGGGCTTTGTTGAAGGTGGTCATCTTTCGTCTGGGAGGCATAGTGAGAAGATGGTGGCTAGCGGAAAATCGCGGGGCTATAAAGCCTAACTGGTGACAACAGTTCACTCTCAACACATCCCCCTGCACGTGCATAACGAATTGTTCATCTTTCCCGCCCAGGCTTGCCCACGCGCCAGCGTAAACATGGTCCACTTTTTGCAGTTTGGCAGTTTCTGTCTCGTGCCCTAGCCAGGCCTCCGTGGATCCCCAGCAAGTTTCCTGCTAACACAGTATTGCTCACCCACTGGTGTGTACTGGCCTGACAGCCATTTGGTTTTATAATCTTAGGAACAAGGAGTTTGGCACAGATGAAATCAGCTGGGTTTTTTAAGGGCGGTCCCTAACTTTTGCCGTTCAGTATATCTATATAATATATATATACGACTTGTGTCTGTCTGTGTGTCTGTGTGTATTCCTGTGCGCGATGCGCGGCCAAGGTTCTCGATGGATCTGTTTCAAATTTGGTGGCCATATTCACGTTCACCCGGGACACAATCTGGTCGATGAGATATTTTAATACGTGCTCTCAGCGCGCAGCGCAGACCGATTTTTTTGGGGGGGGATCCACTACCAGTAACTCTTCCTTATCTCTCCAGTGTTTTCAGCGTTTACCTCCCTTCCTTCGTGTGGCGCGCGGATATTCCCATTCAGTTACTATTTTTAGAAGGTCACCGCAGTGTCCAGAACGCTTTCCTTGGACCCGTAAGTTGTCCTCACTGTAAAAGTGCAAAGGTCGAATCAATTTATAGCCACGCGAAAAATACACTGTCATCTATCTCTATATATTCCCAGCGAAGCTGGAGGTATCCCGTGAACGCTATACTGTAATCGATTTGAGAAATGTGCATACCGAATAATACATGATAAAGAAGGATTCTTTGTGCCCGAAAATGGGCCACAGTTGGAGATGGAAGTTCACCAAAAATTGGGACCATACTAACAAAAATAAGTGGGTAAAATTGGCGCCCCCATTTTTTGAGCAAACGCCACCCAAGGTCGCTTTGGACGGGTAGAAATTCTGTAGTTTCCAAGTCTATGGATAAAGCTCGCGTAAGAAGAATACGTCACGGTCGAAAGTCTTTGACGTCAATTAATGCATCATGACGTCATGCCTCCCTGTAGTCTTTCTCTCTCGCGCGGTGTGTGTGTTTGTGTTCATTTTGTGCACATGTGTTAGTGTTACTGTTTGTGTGTGTGTGTGTGTGTGTGTGTGTGTGTGTGTGTGTGTATTTGTGTGTGTGTGTGCGCACGCGTGCATGAGTCTGTACTCGTGTGTGTGTGAGTGTGTGTGTGTAGTGTGTGTGTGTGTGTGTGTATTTGTGTGTGCGCACGCGTGCATGAGTCTGTACTCGTGTGTGTGTGAGTGTGTGTGTGTGTGTGTGTGTGTATTTGTGTGTGTGTGTGTGTGTGTGTGTGTGTGTGTGTGAGTGTGTGTGTGGTGTGTGCGTGTGTATTTGTGTGTGCGCACGCGTGCATGAGTCTGTACTCGTGTGTGTGTGAGTGTGTGTGTGTATTTGTGTGTGTGTGTGTGTGTGTGTGTGTGTGTGTGTGTGTGTGTGTGTGCGCACGCGTGCATGAGTCTGTACTCGTGTGTGTGTGTGAGTGTGTGTGTGTGTGTGTATGTATTTGTGTGTGTGTGTGCACGCGTGCACACTTTGTGTTTGATGGTAGAATGGGATATACAGATTACAACACTCGTGGTTTTTTATATGGCTTGTATTTCAGTCAAGACCCAGCGGGAATATCAATCGAGAGCCACTCGCCAGAGGCTCGTGTCTCCCGATGATATTCATCCGCTGGGTCTTGACTGAAATACAAGCCATATAAAAAACCACTCGTGTTGTAACCTATACATATATATATATATATATATATATATATATATATATATATATATATATATATATATATATATATATATATATATATATATATATATATATATATATATATATATATATATATATATATATATATATATATACATGTGTGTGTGTGTTTGTGTCTGTCAGCTGTCTGTGTGTGTGTGTGTGTGTGTGTGTGTGTGTGTGTGTGTGTGTGTGTGTGTGTGTGTGTGTGTGTGTGTGTGTGTGTGTGTGAAAGTGTGGACAACACCTGTGGATTGCACAGTTCTGTTTGTGATGTGGTCTGGCGGCTTTGGTAAGTATGTAGAGCTACAAAGAGAAATCCTCTTTATATGTCACCAGTTAATCTCATCCGGCACATCCGTATCATTTCTCTGGGTCCCCTCTCACGTAGGGGTCCGGGGAAATGAACTGGCGGATGTCGCTGCCAAAGAAGCGGCAGAATCTAGCCCAGCTAACACTAACATCGGCTACTCAGTAACCGAGTTCTACAGTAAAATCCGTAAACTCATTCGAAGTCAGTACGTAACATCTCTGTCCTATCAACCCATTGATATGAACGATCTACACCCCGATCTCCCAACAAACCTCCTCACTATCTTCAGACGCCTCCGTGCCGGCGGCTGCCGCTTCCATATCTTTAACAAGTCCTGCCATTGTGGAGAACCCTATTCATTTCAACACATTTTCGCTCCATGCGCTACAAATAGAATTACCTTTAAAACCTTATATGACCATATGCAGCTCCATGGTCTGAGTCCCCAGGATTATCTGCGCAGTAGCAGTTCTCTAGGCTGGTCACACAGCTTGCTGCTGTGCCGACTGGTCAGGGACTCGGACATGGGGCTGTGGGTATAACTAAGCCCAGATTATCACATCAGCGTGTTTCAGTTTGAGGTCGAGTGGCTCCCGCCATCCCTCCTGATTCCAGCGACTACCTTCTAGACAACATATCCTCACCCAAGGCCCACTAGTCGCCAAACTGTACATATTGTTTTTATTACCACGGCCTTCGTGGCTTACATCTTAATCCTTTTATTTGTAAAAAGTTTTGAGACTTATTGTTCGTGTTCCTCTTACTTGCTCATCTATTTGGTTTTATTGGTGATCCTGAAAGGTTCCACTTTTTAACTCGATTTGAAATAAAAAAAAATAATATTACAAGCCCGTTATTCAAGATATAGAATACAGACTTATAATTCTTACCAAGAAACATCTTAACTACTTTTCATTTTAACAAATTCCACAGAGCATTATCAACTCAACCCCACCCCCTGCCCTCCTCTCCTTATTTTTTGTTTCTTTCTTTCCTCTTTTTGAAAGCGGACAAACACTCAAGTCCTTAATGGCTCAAAACCGTAGGACTTTTAATATTAATTTTAACTAAGTATGTATGTCTGGCCTTCCTTTGAGAAGCCATAACAGTTTTAAAAGGGCTTAGAGATAAGCTCTAAATGTCTCAATCCTGTGTGAGTGGACTTCGCCTCCAATGGTGATTGTGGTGTTTCGGCACTCGATTACATTCGGCGTCGTCGACAGGGATGGGACTCGAGATGATATGATCAGGAATGGCATTATGGTCACTGAATCATTTTCGTGCTGTTCCCATTCCACGAATCTGGGAGGGACCTAAGCTTGGCGGGTCCATGGTTCGGTTCATTCAAACGGGGGTGGGGGTGACAGGGAGACTACCGCCGCCCTTCTCAGCAGACTCTGCAGAGTTGTTCGCCTTAGAAGTTGTGAGATATTTATAGCTCTTTATAGCTCGCAAGGCAACACCTGTGGATTGTAGAGTTCTATTTGTGAGATCGTAAATATTCTGCATCCAATTTGGTGGGCATATTCAGGTGGACCCCAGGCACAAACTGGTGGATGAAAACCGGCGAAGCCGGGTATTCCTCTAGTATAAATATAAATGTGTAAAATAAATTAATAAATAAATAAATGAGACAAAGTATAAATATAAATATAAATATAAAAGTATAAATGTGTGTGTGTGTGTACATCGATTCCGAGAAAACTACTGGACCGATCTTCATGAAATTTGACAAGAGAGTTGCTGAGTATAATATCCCCAGATATGTTTTCATGTTTTCGATATATATCTTTGATGACGTCCTATCCGGCTTTTTTGTGAAAGTTGAGGCCGCATTGTCACGCCCTCATTTTTCAATCAACTTGATTTACATTTGTGTCAAGCAATTATCGACGAAGTCCGGACTATGGGATTGAATTTCAGCTCGGCAGCAATACAAATAGTTTATTAGTTTGCTCATTAAAGTTGTCATTAAAATGGAACTTTCACTAGCAGAATTAAAAAAGATTGCATCGTATACCTCAATTTCTCCTGATTTCAAAAACATATGCATATGTCATGTTTACTTTAAAAATGGGCTCAGAAGTAAAGAAAATAAGAAATAAGAAAATAAGTACTGCGTTCGCGCGCTACGCGGAGACGAGCGTGACTATTCTCGGTTTTTGCGTGTGGTTAGTCGAGACTATCTTTATATAGTCTCGGCGATGACTTGTTTTTTTGGTGTTAATCTGTTCCTTTTATGCCGACAGCTTGACTAAATGTGTTAATGTATATCCCTTCACTCGACCGGTTTACATTTAGTCAAGTTTTTACTAATGTTTTAACGTTGACTGGGAATCAAGATGAGGGTCTGGTGTATGTATGTGGGTATGTGTGTGCGTGTAGAACGATTCAGAGAAAACTACTGGACCGATCTTCATGAAACTTCACATGAAAGTGCTTGGGTATGATATACCCAGAGCTTTTTTTTTT
>NW_027126994.1:0-23547 GCF_037325665.1 Littorina saxatilis | reverse complement strand
TTTCCACAGAGCGTATTCTTACACCCTTTGCCAAAGCGAGACTGTACTCTCATCCTCAGAATTAATTAATGACATGTAGCTTATATTCTCCACAATACCAATGATTATGACCATAAATGTCCTGCTTTTCAATTAAAGCAGAAGTGTTTTTTTTCTGACAGATTGCATGCGCCTGTGCCGCCCACAGTTGCACTGATCTAAAAATAGAACCCGCTGTGTCTAATTTTTCAGTTTCGACTTGCGAAGATTCCTCTCATAATTATGCCATGTTGGTGGCATGTACCTTATTATCCACATTACCAAATGATGAGTTAGTATACAATTCCCAACAGCTAACAGAAAACACAAGTGTTATTCTGATAACGTAGCAGCTAGATCAGCACGTAGCAGACTACACTGAAATACGACTGCATCTGTTCAGTAAATGAATGTTTTCCGTTTATTTTAAGGCAAGAACAATCGGAATCGAAAACGTGTAGGGTTTAGAACGTTCTTACCACATATAAGACTTATTACCAGCCTGCTTTATGTGTGCAGACTCAGTGCAACGGGACGAGCAATTTTTGTTTTTGAAATGAGACTCAGTGCAATAGCCTAGCAGACGACATAAATCCCGCTCAGCAAATTAACATGTTAGGCAAATGTGAACGATAAAACGATGGGGATATAATACGTGTAGGGTTCAGAGCATTCTTACCGTTCATATTTAGTACCAGACTCCCCGATGAGGGAAGATACCACACGAAAAACATGCCACGTTTATTTTGAAAATGGGCTTTCCGTCGACCTTGGCAAGGGGCACAACTCTGCACAGTCAATCTGTCGGAGCTCGATGAAGGTTTCGAACCGCAAATAACTGAAAGCACAGTCCTTTCTCCGAGTTCAAATGAGAGAAAGATCATCACTGTTTAGCTTAACGCTACACTGGAATTTACCAACAGAAATTAAAACAAGAGTTTGCGTGTGATGAAAGCACGACACGCGAGACAGCCCACACAAAAGTAGATCTTCTATACGACCTGACCACACAGTTATGCCTATTCAAATGCGCGTAGCAAAATGTGCGTGTTGTATCTTCTTTTTTCTCTGGCGGTACCGACAATATCGTTATTGAAACAATCCCAGTGCACTAAGGGATTTATAGAGCAAATCTCGAAAATAATTATTGAACTCAGCGCTATGCGCTTCGTTCAATAATGAATTTTCTCGATTTGCTCTATAAATCCCTTAGTGCACTGGGATGTCTCAATAACTTAAATAATAATAATAATAAAACACACAAAGTAATTACATACATTTCTTTACTATGGGAAATGGGGGGAAGGGGGAGGGGGGGGGGTGATGGGTGAGTTAACATAAGGACAAAAATACTATTACAAACAACACAAAACAGATAACGGAGTATAAAGCTAAAAGAGAATTAAATTTTACTCGCTTCTCAAACAGTCCATGACAAGTGTCATGAACTTTGCGAGTTTTAGCAATAAACTCCTTTTTGTAGTGGAAAAAAGCTCTCTGAATTTAACTGAATTAGGGCGGGCATAATAATAGCACCGTAACAACTGTTTTCTATAATTGGTAAAAAAAAGGACATACAAAAATATAATGGAACTCGTCCCCAAGGTCACCTGATGAACATTTGTGACAGATTCTGTCTTGTCTGGGAATACTAAGAGTCCTACCTTTTTGTATAGGCAATTTATGATTCAGTGTTCTAAATTTTAAAACAGCGTTTGCTAAATTAACCGGCAGGATGGACAAGTACTTTTCAAACTCAAAATTCTCTTTATACATTCTATAATTATAATAAAACTGTTATTTATTTCTGAATGCCAGGTTTGGACAAATTGGTCTTGTAGCCTATTTAGTCAAACGCACAAAAAACAACAACTTGCCAAGAGGTACTACAAATTCCAGAAACGACATCGATTTGTTGAGGTTTTTAAAAAAAGACACTACAAATGCTGTGTGTCCGTTGTATCAGTAATGCAAGTACATTAACACATTTGGTTTCTTTTTCTGAACATCCAACATAGACATTCAACAAAGTTCGCAGTTGATGGCTTAGAAAAAGAAGTCGTTGTATATAATATACAACAAAATAATGTGAACAGAACATTAATGAAGTTACCTTTTTTACATTTAGTCAAGTTTTGACTAAATGTTTTAACATAGAGGGGGAATCGAGACGAGGGTCGTGGTGTGTGTGTGTGTGTGTGTGTGTGTGTGTGTGTGTGTGTGTGTGTGTGTGTGTGTGTGTGTGTGTGTGTGTGTGTGTGTGTGTGTGTAGAGCGATTCAGACTGAACTACTGGACCGATCTTTATTAAATTTGACATGAGAGTTCCTGGGTATGATATCCCCAGACAATGTTTTCATTTTTGGGATAAATGTCTTTGATGACGTCATATCCGGCTTTTTGTAAAAGTTGAGGCGGCACTGTCACATCCTCATTTTTCAATAAATTTGATTGACATTTTGGCCAAAAGGCCGGACTTTGGTATTGCATTTCAGCTTGGTGTTTAAAAAACTAATGAATGAGTTTGGTCATTAAAAATCGGAAACTTGTAATTACAATTATATTTTTATTAAACGATCTCAAAATAAGCATCTTATTCTTCGTCATTTTCTGATTCCAAAAACATATACATATGTTATATTTGGATTACAAACAAGCTCTGAAAATTAAAAATATAAAAATTATTATTAAAATTATTTTTCCGAAATCGATTTAAAAACAATTTCATCTTATTCCTTGTCGGTCCCTGATTCCAAAAACATATAGATATGATATGTTTGGATTAAAAACAAACTCAGTAAGCTAAAAAGAATAGACATACAGAAAAGCGTGTTATCCTGCTCAGCGCGACCACTACCGCACTATTCTGCATGGCTTGTCGATTTCACTGCCTTTGCCACGAGCGGTGGACTGACGAAACTACGAGTATGTGGTCTTGGTGAAAAAAGCAGTGCGTTCAGTTTCATTCTGTGAGTTCGACAGCTTGACTAAATGTTGTTATTTCGCCTTACGCCACTTGTTTATGGTATGATGCCACACACACAAAATAATAGACATTAATGAATAACCTATTGCGTTTGCAAACATCAAATTTGTGCAACATCTTTATAAGAATTGCCCAGCTTTTGTTCAAAATCGATATCCACATTCTAACATTATCTTACTTTCTTCGAAACTTCTTGTCTTTAATCACCTGGGTCATTTGTTTGCGTTTTCAACAAGGTTGACGCGCAACCTTGATTCACATTGTTGAACTAAACTGAGTAAAAACAGTATTGCACCCATTTTCGTACCCTTCGTATCTTAAAACATTCATTCACGTGTCATTTTATTCAAACTGTATATGCCATTAAAGGCCCTTCACTTGGCTACCTTGCACACTTTTCGGATTAAAGATTTCTGTATTAGGTATCATGTGACCGCCGCCGAATTCAGGGTACCCCCAAAATCGACCTGACAAAAACCTTAGTCCCGTATTCTAAAATCTGTAACAATTCAGGATTTGCTGATAAGAAACAATTCTGCATATCGATGGAAATGCCATTCAATTTCCATTCCAAAACAGTTTAATTTGTGCACCTAACTTGATTAGTCTTGATACAATCTGTTTTCAAATGAGGTAGGGGTTAACAGTTTGAAAGGCCCAAAAGAGCACGTTTTGCGGTCATTTTTGGGGGGGTCCTCCACTGAAAGTTCAATATATCCTAAATGTCTCGATGAAAACGTTTCAAACTTTTAGAAAACACGACCAATAGGTAAATAAAGATCACCATAACTTTTTGTGAATATATTAGCAATACAGGTAAAGTTACGTAACGTTTCGAAAAGAACTTTAAAAATATTCATATTAATTCAGGGTGTTATGCCAAAAATTCGTGACTTACCGGCCCCCGTAGCGCAAAGGTTAGCGCATCGGGCTGCGGGCCGGGAGGTCGTGGGTTCGAATCCCATCAGGGTCATGTGGGTTTTTCGGACTACGGTCGGCTCCTACCCAGAATGGAAGTGCTATGGTTCCTATGGGAAGGCTGGGATCACACAGCCGAGTGTCATTCACTTAACGAATGCGACTTTGAAGGTGCTTAGGTTCTGTATACCTGACCAACACCGCAGGTGCGGCAGTTCTCGGGCCTGGTTGACGCCAGGATATATTATGACAGTGAGCGTGGAGTGCTGCCCTGTCACGTAGTCTCAAAACCAAAATTGAAAATCCAAAGCATCATCATTATAATCATCCTCATCTCATTAATCATCCAAAATATAAATTGTCCTTGCTCTTGTGGCTCTTCGTGCCCGGAGCTATCATGGTGACCTTGGTCTCAGTGTTCCAGTTCGATCCTTCCCTGAATAGTGGTTCTGCTGTCAGTCTTCAACGTGTGACGTTCTGGGGGGTCGACGGAGGGACGTTGTGGCGGTCTGCTCTCTGGAAGGGACGCTCACCAAGTCTGGCTCCGCGACTTAAAGTCAATGTCGTTAGTAGGGGGCATGGTAGGTAGTAGGCTGCGTCCGTTAGCTCGGGACAGACCCACTACTGAACACCGTCGAAGTGACTCAGCAGAAGTGCAGTGTCATCTTTCGAGGGTAGCCTACCGCAGCGACCCGACACCCCCCCCCCCTCCCCCGGAGCGTCTGTAAAATCGACAAGTCTGACAGCGGAACAAAATTCAGAGGTGGTTGGAGCAGCGAGTGCAGGGACGAGGCGGTGTGATAGCACAACGGGACAAGGGAACAGGTGTAAGGACGAAAAAAAAGAAGAACAAAAAACATTTCGTGACATTGCATGCAGGGCCAATAATGGTTATAACAGTATTTGCGAAAGTTTTAGGCAAATCTGAGCACTGGCAGAAATTTGCTGGAGGTATGAACGCTGTCATTTGTACTGTGTATGCGAACGGCAGAGATTTCCAGTCGTTGGCCTGTGCTTACTTCGCTGCTGGTTGTTAATCCCAAAGCATTGTGCCCGGTGTGATGCGCGTTTGTGAATTGCTTGTTATTGATAGGCAAGAGACTGCGTGTATGTGTGTGTTTGTGTGTGTCAGTGTGTGTGTGTTTGTGTGTGTGTGTGTGTGTGTGTGTGTGTGTGTGTGTGTGTGTGTGTGTGTGTGTGTGTGTGTGTGTGTGTGTCTGTGTGTGTGTGTGTTTCTCTTTCCTCTCTCTGTCTCTCTCTGTCTCTCTCTTTCTCTGTCTCTCTGTCTCTCCTCGCTGTCGTGAATGTAACGGTGCGTGGTTACCGGTGTGGAGCATGCACAGGCCAACGCGCTGTCTGACCACTGATGGGACTCTGGTGGTTCCCAATGATGTGCCTGGCCCTGCATGCAAAGTCACGAATTGTTGGCAGAACACCCTGAATTAATATGAATATTTGTTAAAGTGTTTTTGGAAACGTTACGTAACTTTACCTGTATTGCCAATATATTCACAACAAATTATGGTGATCTTTCTTCACCTACTGGTCATGTTTTCTGGAAGTTTAAAACGTTTTCATTGAGACATTTAGGATATATTGAACTTTCAGTGGAGGACCCCCTAAAAAATGACCGCAAAACGTGCTCTTTTGGGCCTTTCAAACTGTAATCCCTACCTCTTTTGAACACAGATTGTATCAAGACTAATCAAGTTAGGTGCACAAATGAAACTGTTTTGGAATGGAAATGGAATGGCATTTTTATCGATATGCAGAATTGTTTCTTATCAGCAAATCCTGAATTTTTACAGATTTTAGAATACGGGACTAGGGTTATTGTCAAGTCGATTATGGGGGTACCCTGACTTCGGCGGCCGAAAAGTGTGCAAGGTAGCTAAGTGAAGGGTTTTTAATGGCATATAAAATTCGAATAAAATGACACGTGAATGAATGTTCAAGTTGGGGTACAAAAATGTGTGCAATAATTGTTTTGCTCAGTTTACTTTGAAATTAGTGTAAAACGTTACTTAGACGCGTCTAATACGATAATGTAATTTAACTGAAACTTAATAGTTTTGGCATATATATTATTGTCATGAATATTTGCACGAAAGACCTCTTTTGTGTCACAAACAATCAGCCCGTCTTTTTTTAATGCTTAAAGTATCCACCTATTCAAATTAGCATGAATGATCATCTATCAATTGTCTAGGTCTACGCTCTATTGAGTAAATTAGCAGAAAGTCAAACAAAAAAGCTGGTTGCTTGAAATACAACGGTACCAAATACGGGATCAATTGTTCTGAATTAGTGACACACATACACATCTTTAAAAAAAAAGTGCAATCAACGTTATTGATTGGCTTCTTGAAAGTAGTATACTGCATTTATTTTCATTTTTGCGACAGTTTATCCTGACATTCGACAAATACATATTTACATCCGGAATGCGTATGCTAGACTGATCAAGCAAGATTAGACAATAAATGTAACATTCGCCAACACATTGTCCATAATTATGTATGATTCTTGTAACTCGGCCTTCTGTGTCCACAGCTGGAGCTAGAGCTGCACACCAGCGGTGCAGTGCTCCCAAGGTTAGGGCAGGAGAGACCGCTGTCATGACGTTCTTCATCCGACAAGAAATCAATGCAAGCTCCGACATCAACTTTGTGACTATGACACGAGCAAGTGCCCCAGGTACAATCGACATGAAAGATACATGCCCTGTATTCATTTTCATGTACATGTACATAACGATGGTAGTGCCTAACTATAACAAAATTGTCCCTTACTATTTTGATAAAGACCACCGAAAAAAGAAATAAAGTTGTCACGGGGGAGCGTAGCCAGATAATCAAGATGGGTATTTGCAGAATTAAAGCATAAATGTATCACAATTTGGTTTTGTAACAACTCGTTTACCATGATTCGCAAATACATGCAGTATTTTATTGTGTTGAATATGTTTGAAACATAAAAAAACTACAACATAATCTTAATAAACGTATAATCGTAAACATGTGTTTTAGGTTTGCATATCGAATTGTTCACGTTTACAATATGTGTTACCAGTATTTAAGAGTAATCGTTAATTGTCATCCTGTGTTCAATGAGTTATGAATGTAAGTGTGTTTTTCTTCTGACAATGACTTAGCAAATGATCTCTTCAATCGATTTGTTGGTTTGTTTGCTTAACGCCCAGCCGACCACGAAGGGCCATATCAGGGCGGTGCTGCTTTGACATATAACGTGCGCCACACACAAGACAGAAGTCGCAGCACAGGCTTCATGTCTCACCCAGTCACAGTATTCTGACACTGGACCAACCAGTCCTAGCACTAACCCCAAAATGCCAGACGCCAGGCGGAGCAGCCACTAGATTTCCAATTTTAAAGTCTTAGGCATGACCCGGCCGGGGTTCGAACCCACGACCTCCCGATCACGGGGCGGACGCCTTACCACTAGGCCAACCGTGCCGGTACCTCTTCAATCGAAAAGTATTGTGAGTTTATTATATTTACACTGCATACTTGTTTTTCAGGCTTACAGGTGTAATGCTTTAACTGATCTCTTGTGTTCTATGTTCAAGACCATGACATACTTATCTGTGACCGAAAGTCACCCTTAGTATGCAAACCCACCAGCAACCTGTACCAAACCGATTCCAGCATAGACCGCAACAGAATCACGCTGAGAATTCCAAAAGTAACAAGTGCCTTTGAAGACAGATATGTTTTGAAGATTTATGTCAACGGCCAAGCGGAACCTACAGACTTCTGCTATCTGCATGTTCAAGGTACAATCACACGTTTTTTAACCGGCTCCCTAATCAATAACTTACTAAGCAAACACTCCTGAACAGACACAGGATGACGTAGGTTGTGATGCATGGATGGATCATCTACAGTACTAGCACGTGTATATCAATCGTTGGCAGCAGTCGATGCGCGGTGATACTATTGTCTGTAGGGCTTTTCTATGAGCTGATGTTACTAACAATAGAAAAGTTAAACTGATTAAGGGAAGCAACTCAGAATTCCCTCCAATTTGAATAATTAAAAGGTTGCTTTTTGTGCAATAACGCCATATGCTCGGTATATTGTGAGAGAAGGGGCAGTTGAAAACGGGCTTTGATAAAGACAACAGGGAGCTAGGAGTACTAAGAGTACTATGACGATGATCGACATGTGGATGACGCAAATGAATTTGGAACTTCAAAAATAAAAGTGTCATGTGTGATTCTTATTCCATTATATATGTTGCCTTAAAAACAACATTATTTTAAAGATCGCATGGAGTGCCAACAACACACTACATTTAAATGTGAATGTCTCCTTAAAAACTATTACTGTACACGAGAAATGGTCGAAGACAAGTTAAACAAAGCCTTGCTTACTCCTGACAATTTTATTTTAATTCAAATTGTCATATTTTTCTTATCGTGTTTGTACGTTTTACCGTTGTCCTGCCTTCAATCCTTCGCTTTCCAAAGCAGTAACCGACCCTACTGTTGAAATAAAAACCAGGCTTGCACCAACAGTGCCAAAAATTAACAAGTCGTGTAAGGCGAAATTACACCATTTGGTCAATCTGTCGAACTCACATAATGAAACTGAACGCACTGCATGTTTTCAACAAGACAATATCAGTATCGTCAGTCCCCCGCACGTGAAAACGCAGTGAAATTGACAAGCCAGTATATCTTAATAGCAGTTGCGTTTAGCAGGATAGCGTGCTTTTCTGTATTTCTATGTTTTCTTTCCTTGCTGAGGTTGCGTTAAATCCAGACAGAGCAGATCTATATGTTTTCGAATCAGGCACTGACAAGGAAGGGGTAAGACGAAATTGTTTTCAAATCGATTTTTGACAATTTTATTTTAATTCAAATTGTCATATTTTTTGTGACGTGCAGTCAGTCGAACGAAGAAGAAGAAGTCATCTTTTTGAAAAATATGAGCGTGTTTTTAATACGAATGCAACATATCCATATGTTACGGACATTAGGAAATGATGAAGAATAAGAGGACATTATTTTTGGATCTATCTAAAAAATTAATGACAATTTTCAGATGTTTAATGACCAAATTCATGATATTATATTTGACCCTACAAGCTGAAATGCAATACCAAAGTCCGGCCTTTGTTGAAGATTGCTTGACGATAATTGCAATCAATTCAGTCAAAAAATGAGGACGCGACAGTGCCGCCTCAACTTTCACGAAAAGCCGGGTATGACGTCATCAAAGACATTTATCAAACAAGTCGCGTAAGGCGAAAATACAACATTTAGTCAAGTAGATGTCGAACTCACAGAATGAAACTGAACGCAATGCAATTTTTCAGCAAGACTCGTAGCATCGTCAGTCCACCGCTCATGGCAAAGGCAGTGAAATTGACAAGAAGAGTGGGTTAGTAGTTGCGCTGAGAAGGATAGCACGCTTTTCTGTACCTCTCTTCGTTGTAACTTTCTGAGCGTGTTTGTAATCCAAACATATCATATCTATATGTTTTTGGAATCAGGAACCGACAAGGAATAAGATGAAAGTGTTTTTAAATTGATTTCAAAAATTTAATTTTGATAATAGATTTTATATTTTTAATTTTCAGAGCTTGTTTTTAATCCAAATATAACATATGTATATGTTTTTGGAATAAGAAAATGATGTAAAATAAGATGAACGTAAATTTGGATCGTTTATAAAAAAAACATTTTTTTTTACAATTTTCAGATTTTTAATGACCAAAGTCATTAATTAATTTGTAAGCCGCCAAGCTAAAATGCAATACCGAAGTCCGAGCTTTGTCGAAGATTACTTGACCAAAATTTCAACCAATTTGGTTTAAAAATGAGAGCGTGACAGTGGCGCCTCAACTTTCACGAAATGCCGGATATGACGTCATCAATGACATTTAAAAAAAATAAAAAAAAAGACATCTGGGGATATCATACCCAGAAACTCTCATGTCAAATTTCATAAAGATCGGTCTAGTAGTTTAGTCCGAATCGCTCTACACACACACACACACACACACACACACACACACACAGACACACATACACCACGACCCTCGTCTCGATTCCCCCCTCTACGAACATTTAGTCAAAACTTGAACAAATGTAAACAAGTCGCGTAAGGCGAAAATACAACATTTAGTCAAGTAGCTGTTGAACTCACAGAATGAAACTGAACGCAATGCAACGCAGCAAGACCGTATACTCGTAGCATCGTCAGTCCACCGCTCACGGCAAAGGCAGTGAAATTGACAAGAAGAGCGGGGTAGTAGTTGCGCTGAGAAGGATAGCACGCTTTCCTGTACCTCTCTTCGTTTTAACTTTCTGAGCAGATTTTGAATGACCAAAGTCATTAATTAATTTTTAAGCCACCAAACTGAAATGCAATACCGAAGTCCGGGCTTTGTCGAAGATTACTTGACCAAAATTGCAACCAATTTGGTTGAAAAATGAGGGCGTGACAGTGCCGCCTCAACTTTCACGAAAAGCCGGATATGACGTCATCAAAGACATTTATCCAAAAAATTTTTAAAAAAGTCTGGGGATATCATACCCAGAAACTCTCATGTCAAATTTCATAAAGATCGGTCCAGTAGTTTAGTCTGAATCGCTCTACACACACACACACAGACAGACACACACACACACACACACACACACACACACACACACACGCACGCACATACACCACGACCCTCGTCTCGATTCCCCTCTCTACGTTAAAACATTTAGTCAAAACTTGACTAAATGTAAAAAGGAAAACATTGTGCGGGGATATCATGTGGAAGAATGTTTATATTAAGTTTCATAAATATCGGCTCAGTGTTTTCCTCGGAATCGATCTAAACGCACACACTTACACATGCATATGCACACACATACACCACGACCCTCGTCTCGATTACCCGTCTGTGTTAAAATATTTAGTCAAACCTTGACTAGATGTAAAAAGTGAGGACTGACAATTGAGAAACGAGCGGTGTGCATGGCTATATATTTGTTGTTTGGTCACCTACTCTTTACTTCGTCTGAAAAAAGTGAAGCCCCTTACACCAGATATTAAATATACCGAGCAACAAAAGAAACGCAAATTCTCTTCAGAAATAAGTATAAGTTACATTTAAAAATTGATTGGATAAAGTACCTGACATTGAAACGAATCGAAATAAGGGTGAGATGTTCTTCTAACACTGTACTTTGGCATGGCGTCGTATTTTGTTGTCCTGGGCAACGCAAGCCTCACCAGAAGGTCATTATGGCGTATGACCCCCAATGGTGTTGGTGACAGTCTGACATCGGCGCCTTGTAAACTGAATGCGTTAGTCGATACCATTTACCGACCAGGGCCAAGAATGTGGAAAAACACAGGACCAAAAGTTAATGTGTGGTTGAGGCCGATTACACCCCACACCATCACGTTTAGTCCACCCTGCGCATTGTGTTCCGTGATGCAGCATTCAACATAACGCTTACCTCTTCTTCTCCGCGTTAATGCAGCGAGGGTCGTCATATCAGTAAAACAAGTGTTTTGTTCTCGCCACCAGTTTCAGTTATGTGATTCTGGGCCAATTGCTGGCACTCCGCGCCATGTCTTCGAAGAAGGACTTGTCCTCTAGCCAGACAGTAGTTTTGGAGGTCTCGCGCAGTCATTCTTCATCGCGCTGTCTGGCCACTGATGGCACTCTGGTGGTTCCCAATGATGTTCCTGGCAGTGTCAGTGGCTGTATGGAATCGATTTCGAATACGTTGTCGCAGGATCTGGCGATCTTGTCTTATTGCTGTACCGCGAGGTATTCCACTGTGTTGTGTAACTGCAGTGCTTCCAGTGTCAGCAAACCATTGCTGAAGGTGATAGACTGTTGAGATATGCATGTTTAAAGCATCTGCCCCCGCCTCTGTGTCTCCCTCAGCTTTAAATCGACCCGCTGCTCTCTGGCGTTTTGCTGGTGTCAATCTTGGCATCCTGGCTGTTTCAAAAGTAAGACCGACAGCAAGCGTGCCATGGTCTCTTTTGATTGCTAATGCATCAGTGAATACATAGCACACACCAGTTTTCTCCTGCTAAGCTTGCACGTGTTACACGCGCCCATCATGTGTTTCACGTGAAAACCTACTTGTCCCGTGTGTTGAGACAGTCGCAGCATGAAAATAATGACACAACAGCTTCATTTAGCATGCCTGCATAACACGTTGTTGGTTTGATAATCCTAACTCTCAAATCGTTTGAGATTATTTCAATATAACAATGCAGAATATGTTCGCGTTTCTTTTGTTGCTCGGTATACAATTGTCATTCAAAACATTTGTGCTGATTTATTCCTGGTCACATGATTTAAACGTATTATGGGCATATGTCCCTTACATAATCTGTTATGCAGAGGAACGGACGTGTCCGAGGGGAACGTGGAGGTGCAGAAACGGCAAATGTATTTCTGTTCATTGGCGCTGTGACGCAAGGAACGACTGTGGCGATAACAGCGATGAGCAGCAGTGTGGTATGTCAGTTAACTTATGTGTGCGCCCGCACGGGCGTTTATGTGCACAAATGTGTGTCTTTGCGTCTGTGTCTGTGTCCGTGTGTTCACTATACAGACACAGACACACACATAGTAAATTAAATCATATTTAAACTAAACAAGAAACGCTCGCACGGCAGTTTCTGCTATTAGGTTTAGTTCACAGGCACAGCCGGAATCTGACCCCTTTATCACCCCTTCCTCAGTGCCAGGCCGCCAGCGGTAATTAATCACCCATCCCCCGGTTCAGCGCTGGCTACACAGTAGTGACTGTACAACCGCGCGATAGCATCACCCACACAAGCCATCTCAGCAGTAGAAGGCTAAGAGAAAAGCTCCCTTCTACTAGCAGGCCAGAGTGCGGCCTAGCTCAACCTCTCGGCAGCTACGCACTGCTATCTCTGCCTTGCGAGTAAGCTGTGTGTTTTGAAAACACTTCTATCTTGTTAGTTCTCTTGAATTACGATGTCAGCATGTGTGTTATTTACACATAGCCTTGTAGTCAAGACCATAAACTTTCAAACGATACTAAATATGACCACTATGCTTTAGGTGTGCCACTGCTGTAGCCTGCTGAAAGAAGACAGACAGAGAACAGTACACACGGCACAATGTAATTAATGACATGTATTTGAGTGGCTACAGATCGCGCCACGGTCAACTTTTGAAGACAGAACAAATTAAAAACAAATCTGCAAGGTTAATGTTAACAGATGTTCATGCTGACACTTTGAAGATTTTTACCTTGTGTGTGTGAAGTATCTTTTCTTGAGCCCGCTTACAGGTATCCAAGTAGGAAAACAGTATTCCAAAATGTCAGCACACGGCAGTTGTTGTTGTTGTTATAGCTAGTTTTACTTCCATGTATCTTGGGGTAGATTTAAAGAAGGCTGTTCACATTATACTGACACCAGCAAACCAGTGTCGGCAACGGGATAAATGATATGGACACCCACTGGATGTTATTAATGGCTTGAGCTTGTTCCTTAACACGATCAGCTGTTGTGTTTGAGGGCGTACGGTTTAATTTAATCAGCTTTGAATAGCACTTCTGACAAAACGTGGTCGAATGTTTTGCACTAATATCAGAAGACACATCAATGTTAAAAAAGTTTTTCAGTTTGTCCGCATAGTCCACACACAGTTTCACATTACAATGTCGATCTTTTTTTGTTCTTGCAGAGCGTTCCCCACACAGTCTACACAATGCATTAACACAAATTAGATGTTCAGTTTCAGTATGCTCCATTATAAAACACACTGCATACCCAACATACACTGTCACATGAAGACAAAGAAGAAAACTGGAAATATTAGGTCACACTGCTGCACAAAATAACTGAGTGTGATGTCACTTGTAATAATACTATGATTCAATCCTTTCTTTTCTGCTGAACAGTGGGTGAAAAATTTGCCTGTCACAACACAATGCCACACAAATGAAACACACAGCGTACATGTACTCTGATGATCAGAAACTAATACAAGACAAAAAATCTTCAAGACGAAACCACATGGAAAGTGCTCCAGACAGGGCTCTTCAAGATATAAACTAGATACAAAATCTGGTTCTGCTGTGAGGCAGTGGCAGGAAGGCAATTAAACCGTGGGAAATTGACTCATTTTCTGCTGCCAGCCAGTGGAACAAAGAAGGCTGAAGCCCCAGCGGGGCCAGGAATGTGCTAACAGATAAGCAGGGCAGGGGCTGCGTGGGCAGGTGCCAGCAGCAAACTTAATCATGCTGTCTGTGAAAGGGGGAACCGCCGTGCTCGACAAAGCACATTTCAAACACAAACACTACTGTACAAACGTTTCACATGAATGATGATGATGGTTTTTTTTCACGTGCTTCTATGACACCTGTTTTGGGCTAAATTTTCTCATTTGTAGTGTGCATACTTCGTGTGGCTGCAATATGTGACATTACCTTATATGCGTTTTGTTCCAGGAGAGTGGGTGTGTCCAGTAGACCAGTGGAAGTGCAGGGACAACGTGTGCATCTCTTCTATTCAACGTTGCAATAAGAGAAACGACTGTTCTGATGGCAGTGATGAAGAAAATTGTGATATTAATGGTGAGTGAGAGAACTGAAATGACCTCAACTTTATTCAAAAAGGATAAAGATTTCAGGCTGGGCCCTTTACTATTATCTGTACCACACACACACACACACACACACACACACACACACACACACACACACACACACACACACACACGCACACACACACACACATACACACACACGCACACAGAGTAAATTAAATCATATTATTTAAAGGTACTGAACTTGTCAAATCCAGGTGCACGGAGCCCCTGGGGCTTTTAGTCATACCGAGGCAGCTATCCGTTAGAGGAACTACCAAATTTCATTGACTTGCACCTATAAAGAGTCAAGAACTGCGATTTTTTTACGAATTAATTTCGTACTCGGACCCGGCTGGCCTTGGCCTATTTTTTTTTTATCTAAATTTAGATCAAGTAGATCACCACATCATGCACAAAAAAGACACGTCACTAGCAAACTATGCCAGACGTCATCATGAGTTTGTGAAAAACAAAATGGAGGCCGGAATCACTCAATTGAATCGAATTCCGACCAAACACCACGTAATAACTAGGTTAATGTATGCACTCGCGTGAACAAGAAACTGTCTAGCTTCACAGATGTCGTCGTTGGGTAGTTTTGGGTTTGTTTTACTACCATAGGAGGATTTTTGAACTGTAAAAGCACTCAGCTGCAACAAAAACGCAAAACGAAGGCTGTGAGCCTCACCGTGCCTTTAAACTAAACAAGAAACGCTCGACAAAGCACATTTCAAACACAAACACTACTGTGCAAACGTTTCACATGAATGATGATGATGGTTTTTTTACGTGCTTCTATGACACCTGATTTGGGTTAAATTGTCTCATCTGTATTGTGCATACTTCGTGTGGCTGCAATATGTGACATTACCTTATATGCGTTTTGTTCCAGGAGAGTGGGTGTGTCCAGTAGGCCACTGGAAGTGCAGGGACAACGTGTGCATCTCTTCTATTCAACGTTGCAATAAGAGAAACGACTGTTCTGATGGCAGTGATGAAGAAAATTGTGATGTTAATGGTGAGTGAGAGAACTGAAATGACCTCAACTTTATTCAAAAAGGATAAAGATTTCAGACTGGGCCCTTTACTACAATCTGTACCACACACACACGCACACGCACCCGCACACGCACACGTACACACACACACACACACACACACACACACACACACACACACACACACACACACACACACACAGATAACAGTAGGCAACTGCATCGACTCAAGTTTTTAGAAGAAGAACAATCAAATACCAATTGCAAGCTCATCAGCTCATCTAACTGAACCCTACTTTCCAGAACATCCATGGTTTGCGCCAGTCTCAAGGCTGAACAAAGCCATTTGAGTGAATCTTCCTCTTCGATCGTCATATTCGCAGCAGATTCGACAACACAATGTCAATGTACACTGTCGAGTCGTACTCTTTTTCAACTTTCTTCAACGCAAGCTTCGAGATATGATCAGAATTTACATAAAAGTCGTCTCCTTGACATATCTTGCGTTGAAATCGGGATAAAACTGGTACCCAACATAAATTTTCAGAAAGAAAAAAAAGTGGATCACACGGGTTCACGATGGCTCAGGGGTAAAATAAACCACGACATATGGTGTGTGGTTTACGCAAGCTAAATAGCCATTCAAACGAACTGTGTTATTTAACACTTTCTACCCCACATATACTGTTCGAAAAAAGAAACGCATAGCTTGTAATATTTGGTTAATTTAGTTATATGGCTACAAGGATATCCACCAAACTGCAGAAAATGTTTATCTGGTCGTCGACCTTTCGTCCATTGCCACAAGTGAGCTCTGCACGTGACGCATGCGTTATCAGTGGCTACAATGTCAAAATTGCTCATTTGGCATGACCACTCGTCATGCTTCAGTGTAATCTCGTGAAACTCGGGGAATATTGAGCTCTCACCATGTCTTCCAAAACCCATAAAAGCGGATTGTTCGCCACAAAGAAATCAGACGACAATTCAGCGACGAAAGATGGCCCGATTGAGCAGAGAAGACCGCCAAATTGCATTGGGTCGTTTACAAGCAGGCCAAAGTCAAAGTGCAATCGCCAGGCACTTCCACGTGTCCCAGAGCACCATCAGTAGACTGTGGGTCAGGTTTCAAGCCACTGGCTCCGTTGATGACTTGCCACGAGCGGGAAGACCAAGGGCGACAACTGCTGCTCACGACCGCTTCATACGGCCTGCCACCTCCGGAATCGTTTCCTGTCGGCCTCATCTTCTGTCCAGGCTCTCCCCGGGCCACACCGATTATCGGACCAGACCGTGCGGAACCGCCTGCATGAAGCTGGTTTGAGAGCTCGCAGACCTCACAGAGGAGCTGTCCTCACCCGCCGCCATCGCCAGAACCGAGTGCAGTGGGGCAACCAGCACCTTCGCTGGACCGTCCGGAATCACTGGAGACACGTGTGGTTCAGCGACGAGTCCTACTTCCTGCTCCAGCGACATGATGGTCGGAGGAGGATCTACCGGAGAGTAAACGAACGTTACGCGCCCAACTGTGTGGATGAGGCACCCGTTCATGGTGGTGGAGGCGTCATGGTGTGGGGGGCGATCAATACCGCTGGAAGGAGCACCCTGGTGCACGTCCAAGGGCGCGTAACTGCCCAGCGATACGTGGAGGAAATTCTGCGCCCACACGCCCTTCCTCTTCTGGCTGACCAGGGCTGAGGTGCACGAAGCCAAAGTGGGTGACAACCAATGGGAGATCTGCCCAAGTCGGTCCGCTCCCTCCCGGTCGGGGTGCACGAAGCTTTTTTCACAGGGTTGCGTACCGAATGGGAGGCTCCCGTTTGGACCAGCTAGCTAGCAGCCCCACTCAAAGAAGTTGGCACCCAAAAAAATGGCGACCGCCTTTTTCGAAATGACGTTTTCGGAGATTTTACAAAAACAACGCCCAAACGAAAAGGTAGAATGGTGCCTTCCGTTCGATTTCAAGTCATGCTTTTCACATTTCCAAGCAAGATAACCGCTGAGAGTGCAGAAACGCCGCTGTTCGACTTTGAAATCTCGAATCGCAGACGACCTTCGCTTTTACAGTACAATCATAGCAGGTGAGGCAGTGTTACTCATTTCGACCAGCTCGTTTTCGTATTTTTTGTGCAGTACGATCATGTAGAATTATTGGAATCAAAGCAGGAATGACTAAGGCATGCAAATGCGTTGATATTGTCGAAAGCTGTACAGTAGTTAGCTAGATTCTTTCTGTTGAGTTTGTTTGTATGACTGAATTTCGTCTTCAAAATCTTACCACTTCTGTGATTTTCATTGTTTGTTTAGCTCATCGGCAGGAAAATCGTCAGGCAAAATATCAATCTGTTGAATGATAACGTTAAGATAAGGGATGTTCAAACGTGATCTGCTTGCAAACACAAGCGCAAGGCCAGATCTATCTGCTTCATTGACTGCCAGATTTTCATTGAATCTTCAAACTGACTCGTTTGCAGACTCTCAAATTAGATCCAGTGTTTGTATTCTTAGATTCATGATTGACCATTAAGGCTGTTTACGATGATGACGTTGTGTTTGTTTATGCTGATGCAATCTGCAGATCAAAGGGGACTGACCACAGGCTGACCCAGTGATCAATACAACTTGTGTTTACCACTCAACATTTCCTTCCACCTATAACTCAAGGGCAAAAATAAAGGTACATGCTTGTGGATTCATTATGCAATTCATGTCTGTGAAGATCAAGATAGTTGTGAGCTTACTGATTATGCTTATTAATATCAGCACCATCCTCACCCCATAACACTCTCATGTCCAACTAGCACTCTAACCAACCTTCATCCCTGCCCCCAACCCCCTATCCTTGCCCCCTCGCTGCATAATCATGTTCATTTTTTCAGAATGACCTTGTTATCACTACAGCGTCTGACCATGGAGTCTACAGGCCATAGTCTCAGATGTGATGGGATCAAGAGGATGCCACAATGATCAAGGTAACTTTGCAAATACTCAAACAGATCTAAATGCAGAAGGTGATCCACAAACATGTTTGCTTAAACATTACAAGGTTACACCCAGAACAACAGCTGGCCTTAGTTGCTTACTAACTGCTAGCAACAAAGACCCTCTCCCCCTCCCCTCTTCCACCTGCAACATATATTTTCATATCCATATCATACTTTTCCATTGCCTCTTATGTTGTATAACTGTTGATATTTAACAGTAACAAGTTTTTGTTTCCAATCAATGGCTCTGCATTTACCCTGTACACACACACACACACACACACACACACACACACACACACACACACACACACACACACACACACACACACACACACACACAAATATATTCACAATCTCTCTCTCCCTGTTTTAAATTCAGTCATTTGAATCACTAACATTTAAATGACAATGCTGACTAATATCAAACCTCCCCCGGTTCCCCAACTAGCCTTCTCACATCCCCCCCCCCCACCCACCCCACCCCGTGCACCCCCCCCCCCAACTCATTAGATCACGAACACCACACTAATAGAATCATATATACTGTTGCTGCTGCTAAAAATTGTTGTGACTTGTTCTTCCTCTGTGTGTATGTTTTGTGTTTCCACAGAATGCAGTTCTTCCATGCGCCTCAACGTCTATAGATCTATGGAGTCTACAACATTGTCTGAGATGTGATTTGAGCCACAGCATGTCAGAATGATCAAGGTAACTTTTTAAACACATATAGCTGATCAAACTGAAGAATTCAAACACACAGTTTCAGTGGGTTTTTTTAATGCATAAAACATTGCAACAGTCAGGGGCTTTCTCCCAATAAAGATTGTGAGGTTTTCTTTGCAAGTTGTTTCGCTATGCAGAGTGTGATGTTTTTGTTTGTTTGCTGTACTAAATGAAGATGCACAGATAAAAGAAAGTCTTGCATGTAGAGGAAGGAATATGCTTTTGGTTTTTGACAAGACAAATTTTTACTCATTAGAGCTTAAGTATAAATTCCTTACATTTTGAACCAAAATGTCAGACATCACAGATCTCTCAAATTAAAAAAAAAAATTAGGGGATCATTCTGACTTGAACATATGCCACACATTTGATAGCCTGGTTATGTTCTGTGTATAGTGAAAACATTTCGCTTAATGAATTTCACATGTTGACACCAGTGCCTAGTAGGAAATGAATCGCACATCCTCCAATCTCCACCAAAAGAAGTCAGACGTATGTGCCCATGTTAAAATAAAGTTTTATTTTGTCCACGTAAAAACCTAGACAAACATGACAATGTGGTCTGATATACTGGGTAATATGATGAGGAACGTACCTTTAAAGGCCCAGTCCTTATTGTGAAAGCAGTTCTGCTCAGCTGGAATTTGGTGAATTTGGTTTTTTTTACAAGTTTTTTGTTAATGAAGTGAATTCGCAAAAAAAATTAAAAAATAACAATTTGTTGTGCACACAAAGCATTCACTGATTCAGGCTGTTGAATTTTGTCATGTGTCTTGGGAAAGGGGAAGTCTTATTCTACGTAAAAGCATCGCCAGGTTTGGGTTGAGCCAAATCGTTTGCATGGAAAGGACTGTGCCTTTTAAGGACGCATGGATTTTTCATCTATTCAATTGCAGGATAACAACACAACACCGAATAGTTTCTAAGCTATTATTTCTTTTCCTTTCTCGAGTCCAACGAAGTTCCCAATGCTAGGGCATACTTTTGTATAGAAGCTGTTCGTGGAAATGTCATGTAAGGTTTTACACTGGCGAACATGAATTTTTCAGACTGGTTAAAATGAAAGAAGTATGCATTCTTGTGTTTTGTTTCTGCAAGCGGTATCATTTTCCTAATGTTATCTGATTTTGATCTCTTACGGTTTTTACCGCCAAGATATGTACAATGGGCTAATTAAACATTGCAGAACAGGATATGAACAAGGTATGTAGCGCTGTTTGCATCATTCGTTTAAATTCAGAAATCAGACTAATTTGCCTTCTTTGGCATTATGCATAAGAAAATTCATCTTTATTTTTTGCAATGCTGACTGTAATTCTGTGTGTATGTGTGTGTGTGTGTGTGTGTGTGTGTGTGTGTGTGTGTGTGTGTGTGTGTGTGTGTGTGTGTGTGTGTGTTTTACTGATATATTGTAATTTATTAATCGGCTGAAGACGACACAGTTTCCAACTCCCCAGTGAGACTTCTTGAGTCAGTTGCATGCATGATAGCTAACTGAGGTGTCTGCAAGAAAGTAAGGGTATTTCGTATACTTCATACTTGGTGTACATTAATTTCAGCTTCGGCATGACTAGTCCCGAAAGATGCTATTTTGTAGGTGAAATGGTCTGACTTTGGTTGTCTTTCGAAAAAGAATCCAAATTCGGGGATGGACTCAACAGTTCGAGGTTTAAAATGGAGCGGTAGACTAACGAACCCGATTTAATTCTTCAAGATTGATATTTTGGGGGTTATTTGAAGGACGTAGTATACCATAAACAGCCTTAGACAATCAGTGACTTGAGTACAGCCATTACAGGCAGGAGGAGGGCATCCCCAAAGAGGATTGCGTTCCTGTCATCGGTTAATTTTGCGCAAGTGTGACTCTACCATGAAGGGGTCATTTTTCCAGTCAATCGTGTTCGGCGAATATCTTCATGGTTGTTGTGCATGAATTTCACTTTGTTCATCACCATTCCACGAAGTTTCCTGTTTGTAGGTTTCATGGTCCGATTTTTTTAGCTTCTTTCAAAAGTGTTCCAAAGTACCCCTCCATTTAACCTGTAAACTCACAACTTTGTTGACCTTCGTCATGCATAAGCTGTAGTTAATAAACACCAAATGATAACTAATTCGGTCAACGGATGTAGAAATTATAAAAACAAAAATTGGGTTGAATTGTGTGTGTGTCACCATCTATGTTTGTATTTTTGCAGGCAGGCAGGGGTGGAGTTGTGATGATGCGGCGCCGGTTGACTGAAGACACACGAACCAGCATTCTTCGGAAGTGTTTGGATCACAAATCAACATTATTTCACATTGAATGGCGGCAGACATTTATGTATATATTCTCAGCTCAGACGTGTGCTTTGAATTCGGATGTTTAAGAACAAGAGACAAACTTGAATAAAGCCTTACGAAGTACATGATTGTAACTGGAGCGAAAGTGTGTGTGTATGTGTGTGTGTGTGTGTGTGTGTGTTTGTGTGTGTGTGTGTGTGTGTGTGTGTGTGTGTGTGTGTGTGTGTGTGTGTGTGTGTGTGTGTGTGTGTGTGTGTGTGTGAAGTGCAACAGTTAACAATGACGATGAGACAGAATGCTAAAGCACAGATCCTTTTATTTAACAATCTATATCGTCCTCCTTTTTTTTTTTTAAATGTTGCTGTGTTGACAAACGTTCTCCGAGCAAACGTCTATCTAATGTTTTTGTCATCACATTGAAAGAATTTCTTCTGAGTAGAATGAAGCTGAATTAAAATGTAAAGAAAAAAAAAACCATTGCTCAAAACATTCAGAAACAGGATGATTTTGGTTCGTTCGTGGACCTAAAAGCATTCGAGGCCAGTGTATCTGTGCAAATTGAAAATCTGTGAAACCTCAGATATAACTTTATAAAACAAACAGAATTTTGATAAAAAGAACCAAAATTCACAGTAGTTTTTTGTTTTTTTGCATCTCCCTCTTCACCCAACCCCAACCCTAATTGATGTGCCCTAAAAGCGCTCAAAAACAGACACACGTTAGTTTTTCGCCTCAGTGCTTATCCACATTTACAAATATTGTATCATTTATTTTTGGTCACTGCCCTTCCCTTTTCTGATAATTATAGTCAAGATTTCTTTTATTTCCCTTGGATTCCCGATGGCTCCACGGTAGACACCATGATCAGCGCATGCGCACTAAGGCCACTCAAGTCACTTTCCCGAATCTATTTATAACCTCCGACACAGTAGGGTAAATGACCGAGACGGCTTCGTGCACCGCGACCAAGTGGGAGGGAGAGACCCAAGTCGGTTAGCCCCCAAGAAGGTGACAACTCTCACCAAGTTACCACCCAATGGTTGTCACCCGCTTCGATCTTCGTGCACCTCAGCCCTGGATGCCATATTCCAGCAGGACAACGCTCGCCCGCACACAGCACGACTCACCACCCAGTTCCTTACCGACCACCATGTCCAGGTGCTTCCCTGGCCATCCATGTCGCCAGACATGAACCCGATAGACCACCTCTGGGATGAATTGGACAGACGTGTGCGCAGGCGAGAAGAAGCGCCGGCAAATCACCGCGATCTATTGCAGGCACTTCAGGAGGAGTGGGACACCATCCCACAGCAAGATATCCGGCATCTGATCCAGTCCATGCCCAGAAGGTGCCGGGCAGTTGTTGCTGCTCAAGGCAGTCACACCCCCTACTGACTTGACAGCCTCGGCACCCAATCGTATTGATTGACTGATTGATTTGAAGATGCAAATGAACTGTGTGTGCATTCAACTGTGTCCATACCAACTTTCAAACAAATAATCTAAATATTGGATTTTCTGTTAATTTTTTCGAAAAATAAAACAAATTTGACAAGTAGCAACTATGAGTTTCTTTTTTGTGAACAGTATATGTTGACCAAGTTTTTTTTAGCCGAGACCAGCTGTGCTGCAACAGGTCACTCATAATTGTAGTAACTGTGTAGTAATTATGTATCAACACGCTGGAATGCAGGCGTTAGATGGACGTTACAGGAAGCGACTTCCTCAAATGCTGAATCTAAACATATGTCGATTTGTTATGTTTACTCTAAAAATGTGATCACAAAATAATAAAGAAAATAGGTTAATTGGGTAGGAGGATTACAATTGTAGTTATCGATCCGCACATGATTTCATCTTATTCCTTTTTTTCCTGATTCCAAAAACATATATATATATATGTATATATATGTTATGCTTGCATGACAAACAAGCTAGGGCAGATAATGTCACGTTTTATAGTCAAATGAATGACCTAAAACGGCCAATTACTGCTAACTGACTAACCACACCACGATCCA